>NC_056736.1:385335328-385540328 GCF_019279795.1 Protopterus annectens
GTTCCGAATGTTGTCACCATTTCGCCTGTACTTTGTGCAATTATGGCCTTGCTAGTGGCATGTTTACATGTTGCACTGGATATTGCTGGTTGCTGGTGAATTGTGATTATATTGGATAGTTTTGCTTGGTGTACATGTAGTTTCTTTATTTAGCAGTAGGATAATATTTAACATTAATAAGTTTTATATGTATCAGTTGTCATAATTTGCTTTAATGATGCTTGAATTCAGTTTGGGGTAATAAATATGTTCATAGGTTCCTAATAGGCAATCTGCCCTAGGTGATTTAGAAGCCTAGCCAGAATGTGTTTGGCTTTTGCCACCCATTTTAAATGTATTTTGCTATGCCCTTTTTTTCAAGGTTAGTATACTGTGCCTCTGTCTAACACTGACAGAAGTGATACCCGGGGTAAACCTACGATCTCCCATCCACTCAAGATTCCTCTTGAAGAGTCAGTGAGGGACTCTGCCTAACCTGGACTGGGATTTTATTCCAGATTGAAGGGAGCCTCTGGGTTATGAATCTGTCCCTCCAGCATGTCCTATATTTCAGTGCTGAGGTTCAAGTCTCTCGAGCGCGTAGCTCAATGGGATTTTGATTTTCTGAGGTGCAGCATGCTCATTAATTCCGGGTTGGACATGGCTTTATACGTCAGGCACAGATCACCTCTGAACAGGCGGTATGCCACTGAGTTGAGCTGGAGTTTCTTTAACCGGGCAGCATATGGCATCTGTTTGAGCCCTTTGATCCTCTTGGTGAGGTACTTTTGGGGTCTTTGCAGTTGCTGCAGGTGTCTGGTAAGGTACATTCCAAAAGGGGCATTGTACTCAATTATAGGTCTGATGAGGGATGAGAAAAGAGGCACGATGACCTCCCCTGATCTAGATGTGAATCCCTTCATGATTAGGTGGGCTATAATAAATGTTTTTCTAACCACTATGACCACGTGGTTGTCAAATGAGAGAGTGCTATCAACTTGGGTCCCCAGGTCCCTAATTACTTCTGTACTTAATGGATTACCACATATGTGGTAATTTGTGGGCACTTTGTTTTTGCCATAGGGGATTACTATATACTTTTTTAGGCATTCAGCTTGAGGCCATGGCTGTGGCACCAGATGTCTGTTTCTATGAGGCCCTTTTGCAGGATGCTTGTGTCAGCTGGAGAGTCGATTATGGCGCCCAGTTTGCAGTCATCTGCGAACTTGGTCAGCCACAGTTCTTCCGTGTTGGCCTGTACCTCCGAGAAATATATACTGAACGAGAGGTCCCAGGACTGAGTCTTGTGGGACACCCCTTGTAACTGGTTTGGAGTCTGACATGGCTCCAGCAATTCTAACCATGTGGGTTCTGTCCTTGAGTCAGTTTGCAACCCATCTAGTGACATAGGGGTTTATTTAAGCTGGTGAGCTTATCTATAATGGCCGAGTGGGGTATTGTATCAAAGGCTTTTGCGAGGTCCAGGTAGGCTGTGTGGACCACCTTCCCCTCGTCAATGGCCTTGGTGACTGTTTCAAAGAAATCAACCAGGTATAAGAGGCAGGATTTGCCCTTAACAAAGCCGAACTGGGTAGGATCCAATGTTTGTAGGTCCCCAATATCTTTATTTATGAGGTCCATGAGGATCCTTTCCATAGCTTTGCAGACCAAGCTAGTCAGGCTTATGGGGCGATAAGTTTCCAGCATCCATTGAGGCACCACCTTTATGGAGAGGGACCCCTGTTGTACGCCACTCTTTGGGCACATCCTGTAGTAAGGCTGAGATTGAACAGTAGTTTTTTATTTGGGTTTAGCTCTTCTTGGAGTTCATGTAGGACGCAGCACAGGACACCGTCTGGTCCCATTGATGCTGTGTTCTTTGCTTTGTAGAGGGCGGCTCTTACCTGAGCATCTGAGATGTCAGGGGGTCAGCACTCTGCTGGGATAGATATTTGCCCTTTTGGTGGGTGGGGGGGGAGAAGTTTGCACTGAACATGTCGGCTAGGATGTTGGCAATGTCTGTGGGTTCAGTGTATTTTTTGTCATTATGGACTAATTCTGAGCATATCTGGGAATTAGCACCCAGGTTCCGAACATAACTAAAGAAAGCCTTGTGATTATCCTTGGTGTCCTGTGCAATTTTTCTCTCGAAGCTGGTCTTAGACAATTTTATGAGTGCCCGTAGTTTTTTGCTAATACTGATCAGTGATGCCTTCACCTTTTGGAATTTTGCTCTTTCATTTTAGTAGCTTCCTACTTCAATTTGAATGGTTTGTTTATAGCTGGGGTCCACCAGACAGGACGTCTGCCTTTGGAGGATTGGGTCTTGGTTTTATTTGGGATTGCATGATCCATGCATTTCTGAAGGTGTTCATATAATGCATTTATAAAGGTTTCAGCGGTCTGGGCCGTATTTTCCACAGGCACGGGGGCTTAGAAGGATTCCATCCCTTTTTAAGGAGTGTGAAATTTGATTTGTAGAGGTTTTTCACTGTGGTTTTCTGGGCAGGGGGTGGGGTCGTGGTGTGAATATCCAGTGAGATTAGTTTATGGTCTGATCTTACCAGTGAGGGATACACTTCTGGTCTGTAGCATAGAGTCCCCATGTTGGTAATGATCAGGTCCAGTATGTTTTCCCCTCTTGTGGGAGTGGTAACAAGTTGTTCCATAGCATTTGAGTTTATAAATTCTAGGAACCTTTGGGATAGGGTGTTGGAGCTAGAGTAATGCTCCCAGTCTGTTTGGGTAGTTGAAGTCGCCCAATATAATGTTGTTTGGAGAGACCTTCATATTTTCCAGTGCTCTCAGGAAGGCCGAGTGGGGTTACTGGGTTTGGGAGCGTGGTCTGTAGCAGGCTCTAAACTGGAAGGCAGTTTTACCCACTTAGTTTCACATGGATAGTCTCTGATGCAACATTATAGGAATATGATGACATTACATAAACATCATTTTATCTAATTATTCTTATACATTTTTATGTTGGACAATGATACATCAGAGATTGTCACTGCATGGTAGTGAAATGGTTATGGGGCTTGTAATGCTGTGAGTTCTCCTGCAGCAAGTACATGGAGTACTGGCTTTTATAACATACCTATGCAGATAGAGGCTCAGTTCTAGAACAGTGTGTGTACTACTTGATGGAAATAGATTCCTTGTGAAAGCAACATTTATATTGTACTTTTCACTGTTGGAGTTACAAGCAACTATGAATAAGACACTTGAAAGTGAACTTGCTATCTTATAAAGAAATGTTTGAAGGATGTGGTACCACCAATACAATTTGTCTCACCTGTGTGGGAAATTGCTGTCTTCCCAAGATGTGACTTATTACTTGCACTGCGAAAATGCTAAAGGGTAACACCTGTGACCCTCATACAATTTGTGGGATACATCTGAGAATCTGTGTACTGTCACTATTGCATGAGAACGCAAATTTGATCTGTTTTCGACCTAGCTCTAAGAAATGTTTAAGGACTGAAGGTAATTCTAGTTTACAGTTACTAGTAGTTTTGCCAAAAACAGCACATTTTCTGTTTACCTTCCTTTGTAAAATCCAAGCTGAGCCTTCCAAAGCTTATGATTTTAATGTTTTCTGTTAAACTGAATAAATTCCAGCAAAAAAAAAAAAAAAAAGACCAGAACTAGGCACTGCCTGCTTCAGATTGAGATGTTGCTTGAAGTATTTCAATCAGCTGCAGTCTTTTTTCAAAGAATCTTTGATATAACCTTATCAAAAAAAAAAAAAGCCAGTACCCATGAGTTATCCATGTTTTTTCCGCTTGACTATGGGGTTTAAAGTTAACTGACCATGTTTTTTTAGTCTGTTTCATTTCTATTCTGGTTTCATTCAGATTTACTTTCAAGTTGTGTAGTGTGTCCACATATTATATGTATTTATGACTTTCAAATTCAGAATCGATTGCAAAAAAATGAATTGTCTCCTCACTGAATTTTCTAGCCTTTTCAGTGGTCTTGAGGTTGCTTATTACCTGTTGTACTAGTGCTTAAATCGGAATGAAACCAGAAAACAGCAAAAAAAAAAGACTAAACAAGCATGCTCATTTTGGGCTTGGGGGTGTGAATGCATGCGAGGGGGCTAGTGTTTGTGTGTGTGCGTGTGTGACTGCAGGGGCTAGTGTTTGTATGTGTGACTGCAAGCGAGGGGGCTAGTGTTTGTGTGTGTGACAGCAAGCGAGGGGGCTAGTGTTTGTGTGTGTGACTGCAAGCGAGGGGGCTAGTGTTTGTGTGTGTGACTGCAAGCGAGGGGGCTAGTGTTTGTGTGTGTGACTGCAAGCGAGGGGGCTAGTGTTTGTGTGTGTGACTGCAAGCGAGGGGGCTAGTGTTTGTGTGTGTGACTGCAAGTGAGGGGGCTAGTGTTTGTGTGTGTGTTTATGTGTGTGTGACTTCAAGCGAGCAAAGAGGTGGGCCAAGAGTGTGACTGCAGGCAAAGGGGGCGAGTCTGTCAGTGTGGCTGTGAGAGACTCCAATTAATGCTTGTTTTTGGGTTTGTTCTCTCAATTTGTGCTTTTCTGTAATTTTCCAAGATAAAGTTAGTAGCAGAGACAGTTCAGCCTTCATAACATTGCGAAAAATGCATGACAAAGCAAGACCTGTTCACCTGTCTCAGTTTATAACAGATCAACTTTTAGTACTGTTTACATGTCCCCCCAGATATAATTTGCCTTGTCTAGATTTACTGCATTTAAGGAGAACGGGATATTAAACTAGATTGCTCAACCCGGTGGGCGTCTAATCGCAGTTATTTGATACCCGATTAGAAAGTAAAAAACGCAGCTTTACAAAATAATCCACTCTACTGTTTTACCTCTTAGCCTATTTACGTTTACGTACTGTATGAGTTTCCGTTTTAAACCATAAGCTAGAAATAGTCGAGCTGGCTCGGAAATGATGCCGTCATATCTGCCATAGCTCTTGCTGTACTCTTCAGTAGACCCCCCCCCCACAAATTGATGTAACCACAGCCTGATGTGAATGCTGTATAGATGAGGCACCCATCTTGTGATGTATGAGGTGCCTTGACCATCACACTCTTACCCACAATAAAACGGACCGACTAACGTGTGGAACTCTTTTTCTTAGTGAGTGTATCCTGTCGACGTGATTCAAGACCTCAACACTGTTTGCATTGCCTGCAGCTTGACTGAATTTTTTCTTCATTAGTAAGTTAAGTCTTCGTAATGAAGTCAGGTGTTAATTATACATGGAGCCTCTGTACTACTAGACCTTATATTGTGCTCGCACGTGTTTGACTGCACATTGATAGATTGTATACCTTTTGTGTGCGCATGTGCCACGTGCTACCCTGTTTGCTGCTGTTACTTGATTACTGTAGCTCTTTCATATTTATTGATGCTATATTATATTATGGGGCTGTATTTTATAATGATTTTTTATAATTACTCGTTTTATTTCTCTGTAATGCTGGCATTTGGTAAATTGAAAATCGGCATGCTTTCTGCGAGGCCCATGCGTCAGTTTAGTTCTCTGTGTAATGCTGGACAAATGTAATGTAAGTGTGTGTGACCGTTCACGCATCGTGTACATGCCCCTGTCCTGAATAAATGGAGTTAGGTGCATAGGTTAGTACTAGGCTATCTGCCCTAGGTAATTTATAATCCTATGGAGAAGTTGTTTGGCTTTCGACGCCCGTTTTAAATTAATTTTGCTATGGCCTTTTTCAAGGTTAGTATACTGTGCCTCTGTCTAACAGTGACACAGAAGTGATACCCGGGCTAAACCTAGGATCCCACATCCACTCATCAACATTCTTCTTGAAGAGTCAATGAGGGACTCTGCCTTACATGTACTGGGATTTTATTCCAGAATGAAGGGAGCCTCTGTGTTATGAATCTGTCCCTCCAGCATGTCCTATTTCAATGCTGAGGTTAGCCTCTAGCACGTAGCTCGATGTGATTTGGATTTTCTGAGGTACAGCATGTCCACTAATTCCGGGTTGGACATGGATTTATACGTCATGCTCAGATCACCTCTGAACAGGCGGTATGCCACTGACTAGAGCTGGCGTTTCTTTAACCAGGTAGCATATGGCATCTGTTTGAGCCCTTTGATCCTCTTGTTGAGGTACTTTTGTTGTCTTTCCAGTTGCTGCAGGTGTTTGGTAAGGTACATCGCAAAAGTGGCATTGTACTCAATTATGAGCCTGAGGGAAGACTAAATTTGTGTTCACTTATTTATTTTTCAAAAGGGGATGACTACAGTTTTTGTCATGTAGCTTGAGGCTATGCCTGTGGCACCAGTTGTCTGTTGCTATGAGGCCCCTTTTGGTGGATGCTTGTCTGCTGGAGAGTCAATTATTGCACCCAGTTTGCATTCATCTGTGAACTTGGTCAGCCACAGTCTTTCCTTTATGTCCTGTACCTCGACGAAATATATGCCAAACAAGAGAGGTCGGATCTTACCAGTGACGGATAAACTAAGGGTCTAGAGAAGAGGTTGTGTGTGGAGTCTGTGTGTGTGTGGAGTCTGTGTGTGTGTGGAGTCTGTTTGTGTGTGTGTGTGTAGAGTCTGTGTGTGTGTGTGTAGAGTCTGTGTGTGTGTGTGTGTGTGGAGTCTGTGTGTGTGTGTGTAGAGTCTGTGTGTGTGTGTGTGTGTGTGTGTGTGTGTGTGTGTGTGTGTGTGTGTGTGTGTGTGTGTGTGTGTGTGTGTGTGTGTGTGTGTGTGTGTGTGTGTAGAGTCTGTGTGTGTGTGTGTAGAGTCTGTGTGTGTGTGTGTGTGTAGAGTCTGTGTGTGTGTAGAGTCTGTGTGTGTGTGTAGAGTCTGTGTGTGTGTGTGTGTGTGTGTGTGTGTGTGTGTGTGTGTGTGTGTGTGTGTGTGTGTGTGTGTGTGTGTGTGTGTAGAGTCTGTGATTACATGCCTTCTGATAGATATAGCTTACTTTGCCCATTATACAAACTGAAACACTGTCAATGGTGTCTTCAGTGAGGGTGATTTCTCCTCCAGGCTGTCATATATATGGATGTGTACATGCATGCAATATTGGGAACACTGAACACATGTATTTGTTTAGCATTGGAGAATTCTCATGCATTTCCTTTGGCTCTTCTCTCCCACATTGTAACAGTACTCATGGCAGGGCACAGTCAAAATAGTGCAAGACAGGGATATCAATTTGAACCAAGGTATCGACCTGGCGAGCCAAGGAAGCAGCGCCGTTTGTACAACAGTGGTCAGCATCAACCACCTTCGCCAGACCCTGATTACAGCAGTCTGTCAAGTATGACATGGTGCCTATGTGGCAAATGCACAATGATGACCACGTCACTCGAATGCCTATGTTGCGTGTCTTCTCCACGAGCAATTGAAAAATGGGCAGAAGTAACTTCAACTTCAGGTCACAATGCATGCATAACTGTGCACCCACAGTCTGACTCGGCATGCCTTTATACCCACGTTTTAAAAACTATATTCAGGCTTCTGTGTCGGCGTAGAGGGTGTTATCAACCACCGCAGTGGACAAACAAGTACGTTGTCTCTGTCAGTGTGTCTCTGTTAGTGTGTCTCTGTGAGTGTGTGTCTGTCTGTCTGTGTCTGTGTCTGTCTGTGTCTGTCTGTCTGTGTCTGTCTGTGTCTGTGTCTGTCTGTGTCTGTGTCTGTCTGTCTGTCTGTGTCTGTCTGTCTGTGTCTGTCTGTGTCTGTCTGTGTCTGTGTGTGTCTGTCTGTGTCTGTCTGTGTCTGTGTGTGTCTGTGTGTGTCTGTCTGTGTCTGTCTGTCTGTGTCTGTGTCTGTCGGTGTCTGTCTGTGTCTGTCTGTCTGTGTCTGTCTGTCTGTGTCTGTCTGTGTCTGTCTGTCTGTGTCTGTCTGTCTGACCACAGGATTGCTCTATATTTCTGGTTGTACCGGGTTGTGGCGTACCGTGCATATGTGTTGTGGGTGCATAACAATCGAAGGCTGGGATTTGGTAATCGAATGGTGCTTCCTGCTTGTGTAATGTCACGAATTCGAGAACAGTTTCCATGTGCAGATGATGATTCGTACACAGGATTTAGAGCTTTTGAGGGACTTTGGATTTATTCTGAACACTGACATATCTATTGTTAGCTGTGCATTTCCTGTTCACAGTTGAAAAATGGTTTTACTTGTCAAATACTGTATATGCTACCTCATTATGAAGTTTGTACACTAATAAAGTTAGTATCATTGACTTGGATACTTAATGTGTCATGTGTACATTTGTACGTCTGTCTACCATCGCCTTAAATTGATGCTGCTCTGAGAGCAGAGTACGTACTTACAGCCGTTATCACTGTTGTATATCATGATGGTGATTGTCTTTTTTTATAGCAATATTTCAGCAACTTTAAATCATTGGCGAATGTCCACCTGTGCAACTGACGTCCTTCACACCATGCAGACAAAAGTGTATGGCTTTTAATTATGTACAGGTCCGGTCACACTGCCTATGCAAGACTAATGAATCCATAAGTTATTAGGCCTTTTCAGAGTTAGCATACAATCGCTATATGCCATCCTGCGTCATTTCATTAATTTGTAGCACAAACTGTTTTTGTGGTAAGGGGAGAAATTCAACTGAATGAAAAATGCTTCTACATTGCTCATGTAGAAAAGTAGATGTTTACAGTGCCCCAGTTTAAATCGGATTAAATGCAGGCTTCCATGTGTCGTGTAAAGGCTGTAAGCGAGGATACACTTTGATTGCAGAGAGAAGGCGGATGCAAGTGACACTGACAAATGCATTGCATGACTGTCACACAAGCAGCCATTAATAAATTTGGATATCTCATTGCACATCGATTCTAACCATTAAGTCTTACAGGTTGTATGAATATCAATGAGTGTAACTAGTTTACCATGAATTGTGTGTACTGTGATTTGATATAATAATTTCTATTTTTATTAGGTGATCGTCAAAATGCCTTCCTGCTTTGCAATCAACTGTAGTATGCACCAAGACAATCTGCCATGGGGGGTATCATTCCATCGGTTTCCACGGGATATCAACCTGTGTAGACAGTGGGTGATTAACTGTGGTAGAGATGTTGGTAGCATACCGAAGTTTGTTAAGGAAGTTTTGGGTAGTGCAAAGCCACGACATTTCCTCTGCTCTCAACACTTTGAGCAGAGCCAGTTTCACCTTGACTACCAGCAACAGCTACTTCCTGATGAGTTGAGACCCAAGCGACCAATACGGAGATTAATAAAAGCGGCAGTACCATCAATTTTCTCACTTTCGAACAGCAAGACACGGACATCATCAGTACATCGGTTGCAGCAGAAACAGCAGCAGAAGGTGAGTATCAGTGGAGCAATGAAAGGTTTAATGAGTCAACTGATGTTTGCGTAGTGAGAAACTGGCACTGCATGTGTTTCAAATTGCAACAGTTAATTGGATGTACTTTTTACATGCAGCTTATTGAAGACCTTCTGAGTAAAACGCAGCCTACATTGCAAGACCTTGTGACAGAGCAACGTTCTGTGCAACGCAAGGTGAGTAATTGTATTACCTCTTCAGCGCACAAATAATTACTCGCTACTCAGGTGGATGTGTAATTTTAATGTGCCATACTTTTTGTATCTCTTGCAGAGGAAGCATGTGCAGCGACAGAATCAAAGGGATGCAGATAATGATGTGTCAAGACACACTGTGGAAGACCGAATGAAAGACTGTCAAGCGCATCACGAATGTGTGGAAGTAAGTTTAGATGAAAACCTACAGTAATATGCGATACTGGATAAGCATTCAGTCTGTGGTTGTCTGAGTAATAGTGTAAATTACAAAATTTTTATGTAGTTCATTGGGACTCCCTTGACTATTGAGTCCTGATGTCGGCAATCAAAATGCTTATCCTGTTATCGTAGAGTGTCTGTAGTTAACTTTGTCATTAGTCAAGCATTGACTGATTAACACTTATGTGATTGTAGGTTCAAGCAACTGATTTGTATGAAGAGGTAGTCGAAAAAATGGAAGTATACGCAATGGAGACTGGGATTTGCAGTCAGAGTACAGTCGCATGCCAGACAAAGTTTCCCAAAAAGAAAGGTAGCAACATAGGAATTCAAGTGAAGCTAAAGGACCTTGAAACAGTACCACGCACTATGATTGATGCAGCTGTACAGGTTCCAGAAGTTGGAGTCTCACCACTGTTAGACCACACATATTTTAAAAAATCAAAGGATGTACAAACAGAATTGAGTGCGGACAGACCACAACACAGTTTCAATAATGCCAATCAGCACCTGATTGAGATTAGATGTCCCAATGAAAAGGACAAAAGTTGCACTGAAGAGGCCACATGTAGCTCTAGTGCATACATTGCTGCGGAGATGACACATTGCAGTACTCCGGTCAAGCTACGAAAGGACGTCCATAACACGAGCATGCATAGCAGCTCCACACTTTCTCAGTGGACAGATGATGTGGAAAAGGATCCAGACTGGTTGTACACTTCTGACAACTTGTCTACATCAGAGATCGAAGACACAGTGCTGGAACAGGACGAAGACAAGAAAATGGTTGGAGAATCAAAGTTCATTGTGTTTGAGTCCTGCCTGGATTGCCTGTTGCTGAAACTGACCTGTCCACAATGCCACACCTCGGCTGTGGAACTGAGGAAAGTGAAGTTGGGATCCTATGCAATGTTTCATGCATTAGTGGACATGAAGTTCTCCATTGGGAAAGTCAACCATTAATTGGCCGAATGCCAGCTGGCAATCTACTACTGGCATCGTCTGTACTTTTCAGTGGAAGTACATATGCACATATAGCGCGATTCAGTGCTTATCTAGGACTTGAATTTATAAGTGAAACCACATTCTATATGATTCAACGGGAGTATTTATTCCCCGTTTTGCAGCATACTTGGACACAGCATCAGTCTCATCTGCTAGAAGATGCAATGGGTAAGGAAGTAAGGTTAGCTGGAGATGGGCGGTGTGATAGTCCAGGCTATTCTGCAAAGTACTGCTGCTACAGCATGATGGACCTGGATTCTGGATTCATTGTAGATTTCTGCCTGGAGCAGGTCAGCCGAGGTGTATCCTCAGTGGCACTGGAGAAGAAAGCTTTTAAGAAGTGCATGAAAAACTTGATAGATAAAAATGTTAATGTCAGCCTTGTGGCGACAGACAGACATCCTGGAATAAGGTTACTGATGCGCACAGAATTTCCAAATGTGGATCATCAGTTTGATGTGTGGCATATGACCAAAAATTTGACTAAGAAAATCACTGAAGCTGGGAAAAGGAGAGGCAAGCAAGACTTACTGCAGTGGTGCCACAGTATTTCAAATCACCTGTGGTGGTGTGCTGAAACGTGTGAAGGGGATGCAGTAGGACTAGAGGAGAAATGGTTGTCGTTGCTCTACCATGTAACCGCCGAACACAGTTGGGATGGTGGCAACAAGGTTTCCTGTTGTGGACATGAAATGCCACTCATCGATGGAGACGAGACAAAGTGGCTTGAAGAAGATGATGCCTGTCACAGTGCATTGAAGAGAATTGTTGCTAACAAATTTCTCATTAAAGATTTGAAGCACATCACCAAATTCTGCCATACTGGTGATCTGGAGGTGTTCCATGCATTACTATGCAAATATTGCCCCAAGTTTGAGCACTTTAGTTTTGCAGGAATGAAAGCAAGAATCATACTTGCCATCCTGGATCATAATGAGAACTTTCATCATGAGCAAGCAGTGGTGAGATTCCCTACAAAGAAGTCAGCAGCAAAGGGAGAGCTAAGGTATCGCGTGGTGTACCCAAAAGCAAAACAGGAGTGGGTAGCCAAACCAATATTTGAGAAAAGAAAGTTTGACTACATATATGACCTGATGTTGGAAGTTATAAAAGCTAAACGAGGGATCTTGGAAATGCAACCCATGTCTATACCTGACATACCAAAGAATATTGCTAAGTGTGAACGTCCTGAGAAGAGTATGGTGATTGCAAGACATATTTCATGATTCGGTGACTGTAGTAAACCTCCAGGTTGAAACAGCACATTTACTAATGTGGACTGGGTAAGTAAATGGTGGGAATTTTTTTCAACTAACAGAGTATTATACCCAGCTATTGATGGTACTAGGAGAGACTACACCTATACCATTAATAGCTCACTGCAGTTAAATTAATTTTAACTGCTTTGTGGTTCTAACGACTGCTAGAATATGCAAGATTAGCCCTGATTGACCAGTTAAGTGACACCCATTGGGATGCACACAGGCATTCTGTACAGCTTCAGAGATCTTACTGAACTGGACCACATGTGGGGCATACCTCAAATGCACCTGTTTGCCTTTTCCAACAGGCAATTAGGCTGGCATTGCAAAATGACAAGGCAGTGATAAGAGATGCCATCTCCACCTCTTGGCAGGGGAATTGTCTGCATGCTGTACAACCCTTCAGATTCTTTCCAAATGTGCAGCTGAAACTTAAGCTAGAAAAAGTGTACTTCTTTCGGTTGACTCAATACTGGTAGAGAGCCCTGGTTCCCTCTATGGTCAATCACACCAAGTTACCACACTCAGTGGACCGACTAAACACTGTAGTGATCACAGATGAACAAGGCAATCTTGCCTATCAAAGAGGAAAATAATTTCCATGAAGTGTTGAAGTTTTTTGAGACACAGAAAAGTAAAATCCACCTAATCCGGTATTGTGTAGCAATGAATACAGAGGGGTGCATAATGAGCTATAAACGGACTTTTTTAGATATGTCTGCATTTCGCAACATGAATGGACCTTATACAGACTACCTTCAGGAAGGGGGTTCTACGTTTAAGAAAACATATGAAAAGGACACCTACCTGGGTTTAAGCAGAAGGAAAAAGTACTGAACAGAACCCCCTGCGAGACATGTCAAAGACTCACCTAAATGTATGTACATGAAGCAATGACATTTGACGGGCAGTAACCTTGGACAGGAGGCTCTCCCATCAATGGGATGTAATGTTTTTGATCAAGACCAAAGCGTCCTTCATGGCAATGGTGATGGACCTATTCAGGAACCTGTTATGCATACTGTGGATGTTCACAGACTAATTGGGTTTTGTGCACATATCCGAGTGTGTAAAACAGTTGATTTTGTCTTTGCACCCCCTGACTGTGTGGAAAAGTAGTGGTCATACTCCACATTTCAGCCTCTTTTCTGCAAGGTAATTTCATTTGGCTACCTGTACCATGGAAACACATTGCATGGAAGTAGTACAGCTCACTACAGAAGATCCATGGCCTCTTCAGGGGACTTAAGGAACGTGGCACCACCACCAATGCTATCATTGAAGTAGCTAGTTGTTCCATAGCTGAGACATTGTGTAAAAATGCAAGCAGGGCAATCACAATGGCCAGAGCTAGATTGGAACAGGCTGCCATCCACCTTTTCCTAGGGAAACATCTAGCAAAGAATAGAGTTCATGGTGAGCTCCGGAAGGCAACCACATGGAATAGTACAACAGTGGAACTGGAGGACATCAAAGTTGTGTGAATTGTTACCCGAAAGATGTCCATGCCTTCCATGTTGCAGTATTACTTCACACACTCCCCATACTGTGATTGTGCACTGGCTCCTGTGGGTGGCATTGGACAATGTTCATCATGCATACAGCTGCAGGCATCACAAGTGGGTTGTCCTGCCATCAGGAGATCCCCCTCAGTCGGCAGTATTACAAAGTCCTTGTCCCGCGTCGTTTGTCTTCACTTCTTCCCTGACGTTACTGCGGCATGGGTATAAAGGAAACAGCCGAGGCAATTTTCTTCAGTATTTCTTGCCGCGCGGTGCCCAAAGCAGAAGCAGTTTGCAAGTGCCGGTCGGACAGCTCATGAAAACTAAATATCAGCATTCCAAAGTCATCAAAAAAGCTAAGTACCCCATTGGGGATAATTTTCTTGGTTCAGACCAATGTCACTAAAAGCAGTAAAAGCTAATTCTATTTCTTGTGGGAAGCAAATACCTCATAGGGATTTACATTCCCTTTGCATACCTTTCTTAGGCCCAGACCAGTACGTCTCTGCCTGTCACTTTTGTGCTTTCAGTATGCGCACTATAAAGCGTCGGGGCAAGTTCGCTGAAAATCTTTTTGGAGAAGATTTGAATTTTACAATGTTGTGTGATATACAGACTACGCATTTACACAAAAAACACAAGGAAAAGGCCAGACACATGCGGTCCGTGGCCTCTACCAACACCATGCTTAAGCCGACCTCTAGTGTCCCAGTTTGCAGCGAGACTATGACACAGCCTCTGCCTACAGACGACACCTCTTTAGCAGTACCTTGGGTACTCGAGGCTGGTGTGTCGGCCAAAATCTTACCTGGCTATACCGAAGCCTTCTTTGCTACTGATGCTGAGACGGTCGAAATCTGCCTCTTCTCATGGCATCTTCAGACCTCCCTCTACCTTCTCTATAAAGGCCTTTACCAAGGCCAAGGCTTCCAAACACCCCAGGAAACTGTTTGGTAAGGGCCCCTCACCTGGAACCACAACGAAGAAGCAGATGCTTAAAATGGCTGAGGACTTGATTACTCTTATCAGGGGTACTCACCCACCCCAACAGATAAAAGGCCTAGAGTGGAGGAATAATCACTGTCCTCAGAACAGGCTTCCATCATTTGAGCTTACAACATAGGCCTCTGGCTATACCCCCTGTTTTGGATATAGTCGATGGTCTATTCAGAGTCTTGTCTCTCACTCCGGATTTGTTGCCATGACATTTCATGGACACTAACCTGGGACTGTAGGGTCTCCAATCTAGTCGATATGTTTTTGCTCAAGACCAAACTGTCCATGGCAATGGTGATAGACCTATTCGGTAACCTCTGTTATCCATACTGTGGATGTTCACAGACTAATTGTGTTATGCACATACCAGAGTGTAAAGAGTTGAGGATTTTGTATTTGCACCCCCTGGCTGTGTGGAAAAGTAGTGGTCATACTCCACATTTCAGCCTCTTTTCTGCAAGGTAATTACATTTGGCTACCTGTACGATGGAATCGCATTGCATGGAAGTAGTACAGCTCACTACAGAAGACCATAGTGTTGAATGCAATGTCTAACATGGTGCTAAAATGAATTCATGTGATGTGAAATGGAGTCTACAAATGGGTTATGGATGGTTTGTGATGTGTAATGTTATGGTTTCCTGACTTGATGAATATAGCTAACTGGATTGGTTCTTAACTTGTTAATGGATGGTAAATGAAATGGTGTGTCTGATGGTTAAATGGATGGAATTGATAAGCTATGTAAGGTAGAATTGTATTACTGATGGTGTATGGACTGGTTATTACATGCAGTCACTACATGTATCTTTTTGGCTTCAACTGTGAATGGTATGATTAGAGTCCTGCACATTACACACTTGTAAAGTGCCATTTTCAATGGAGTATCAATCCAAGCATGAAATAGTGAAGCATTCATAGCATTGAGGGCGCAGGTTGTAAAGTAGGCATAGTAGTTTGTAACAAGTTGGTCCGGGTGAAACTCTTGTATGCTTGTGGTCATTTGGGAACAAGTAGCTGAGCATGCAAGTTTGCAATTTTGAGCTACATGGTGCTCCTGCTGTTGAGCAGTTGAGGCTCTGGACAAATGATACTATTGTATGGAATGCGTACTGGTATTGTAAAGTGAAAGTTTTCAGAAATAGTGAAGTGATAAAGTTTTCAGAAATAGTGATGTGTATGTGTGCTGCTAGAATTAAATAAAATAACAAAGGTCAATCGATTGGCATAACTTGTGTAAGATCTGTCATGTTGTGCAGATGTAGACCAAGAGACCGCTATTGTGGAATGTCTTGTCTTAGCCTTGATTTGCAGTACTATTGTGTGAATGATGGAGCGGTATGAAGTTGTGTATGATTCCTTTTTATTTGTCTGCAGCTGGAGCTTGTACAGTGTCTTAAGGACTGGTCCTTGGTGAATAAATGTAGGCATGTAGATTTTTTTTGGCTGGGCAAGCGTCGCATGCATCTGGAAGACTGTTGGATGCAACTGGTGATGTCAGTGGATCAGGCTGTAGACGGAAGGATTGTGGTGTGAGTGGACCTCTGTGATGCTGGCTACCTTGACAAGGTACAGAGGCTTTTCACAATAGTGCTGTGGGAATTCACACTTTTGCACATTGTAAACCAAAAGCCAGCTAATCTTGTATGTGTGAGGGATCAGTTGACTTCTGGTACATTTTTAAAAATTAAATGGTATATGATTGCTATAGATTTGTAAGGTCTATTAAAAAAACTGTTTCATAGGTGATGGATCTTCATTACGCTGCAGTCTTAATGTATACAGGGGTTATATTTATAGAGATAAATGGATATAGCACAGACTTTGTAAATTGAGATACTGTAAAGCTAAAAATGTAGTAAGACCATGCATACTAAGCGGTGAAATTCTGAGTAAATCAATATATGGTGCAGTATATGTAGTTGACCATTGCTGGAACTGTGAAGTCCAGCCAAATAAGTTGACTAATATCACTATTAAGAAGAGCCCTACTGATGAAGTACAGTAACGGCTACAAAAAGAGGATAATTTTGCAGTGAACATGCGTAGACAGTAACATGATGTTATTGCATAAGATGATGTCTGGCACAATTAAAGTGCAACAAATTACAACTGGTATGCATGACACAAGATATTGATTGTAAATTTTTGGAATTATTTCAGCATACCAGGCGGTTTATGGCCAACATGTAAAGACACATATTATGGTATCTTATATTCTAAACTGTTTGGTAGTGTTTACAATTGGTCTTTTGGATTATTTGACCACACCATATATGGTTTCCTCTGGATATGTTCATACCAATACACAGCAATACGACTTTATGAAGTTGTTAGGTCGGTTTGGCTGTTTCATTGTATTGGTTTATTAAGTTGGTTATTGATCCATAAGACTTATACACAATACCAAGTGATATCATAGATTATTCCAATTATTGGTATTTGGTGTATAATGGTCTTTTTTTGGATTATTGTTCAGACATCATCATAGCCTTTCAGGCTTGATGTTGGACATTATATAACAATCATTTTTTGTGCCAGTTTGAATATCAGCGTGTCATTTATTAGACATCATTCATTTGGTGATATTTTTGGTTTTTATTTGATTTGGTTTGGTTGGGTTCAATCCTGAGGTTATAAACATGGCTCTTTCACCCATTATACAGGGTTTATCTTTGGATATGGATGATTTATCCATGTTTGGTTTAGACAAGCATGGTTTGTCATCCACTACTGATGTTTTTGGATCTGATTTGGATGCACAATGTGAGATATTTTTTAACAGATTGGGTAAAAATATGAAGATGGTTAGGACCAATGTGTGGCATCTATGTTTATTTAAAGCATATCAGCAGAAACACATTACTCCACGGGGCCTTAGGGTTAAGGTACAACCTTTGGTCTCTAACATTGATGACCAGCTCATTGAGGATTGGGGTCATATTCAACAATTGGCTTCTTCCAAATTTGTGGATGCTTTGGCCAATTTTTATGAGCGTAAGGTGCAACAAGGTGTTAAGGATTTGGAAACTGTCTGTTTGGAGACCAACAAGTTTGAAACTTGTGACTCATTTATGACACAGGTCAAAAAACTTACTACGGATTTGTCCAAAATGGAAAGCACTCTAAAGGATAGGAAAATTAAAAAATTCCTTAGGGATGTAGGTGATTATGAGAGGGGTAAACCCTTTGATACATCCAAGAATGTTTCTTTTAGACTACCTAGAGATGAGAATAAATATGATAAAAGGTCATCCACTCCTAAAAGAAAAAGGCCCAAATCTATTCTTAAGAAAAATTTTGGTTTTTCCAATGGTACCTCTGGTGAGGACACTTCCTCTAATACAGAAGGTGAACTTGATACACATTCAAGAGAGGGGTCACCTAAAGCTAAAAGGAACAATTCTTCACACCCTCCCAATTTAGATACAGACGAGGGGGGCGGAAACATAAGAAATGAAACATCCAAACAAAGTCTGGAGGCACTTTTGAAAATCATGACACAACATTAAGTTTTCATTCCAATGTTCATAACATTTCGTCTGTTGATTTGACCAATGCACAACTTAAATTATTAAATAAAGGGCTCAATTTTGTCCCTGGGTTTTTGTTTCTGAACAATCTTTGGCTCAGGATGTGATAAACTTTTGTCGAATTTTGAATCTGAATTTGTTTTTTGACAACATTGACTGTGATACATCCTGTGATACATGTTGTGATTTCAGGTTTAAAAAATTGACATTTAATCCACCAATGTCACATTTAGTGGGGATATTTCAGAAAAATGTCCTTCAAGATATACACTGTCATCTCAAGAACTTTCCCATTTCTTACAACAATTTGTCTGTTGAAGAAACACTTAGTTTGGATGAGCTTATTAATAACAAAGATTTGGTGATTGTTCAAGCTGACAAAGGCGGAGCGGTGGTGATACTGGATAAGGCTGCCTACGACAGTGAGGCCATGAGACAATTGGGTGACAAACAATATTATAGGCAGATGTTTTTGGACCCCTCACCCCACTTTCAGCGTAAAATTGGTCAGTTTCTGACTGAGGCAGTTGAGGAGGGCATTATTACACAATATATTAAAGAACAATTAATGGTTGATTCACCTAAGAAACAATATTTATATTTGTTACCTAAGATCCATAAACATGCCACAAATCCACCTGGTCGACCCATTGTCTCCGGACATGGGTCTCTCACTGAACCATTGTCTGAATATCTAACCCAATATTTAAAACCTTTATTGGGTTTTATCAGAGAAAGAATCCAGGACACCACCCAATTTTTGGACATTATTAATAATTCTCAACTTGAATCACATTGGCTATTATGCACTTTGGACATTACCTCTCTTTATACCAACATTCCACACTGGGCAGGTTTACAAGCATTGGACTATTGGTTGGCTAGATCAGGTCTATATCAACCTGGATTTAATACATTTCTTGTATGCCTTACAGAACATGTTTTGTCTAGTAACGTTTTTTATTTTCAAAATCTTTGTTACTGGCAAACAAAATGTACTGCTATGGGTGCATCTTTTGCACCCATATGTGCAGATCTTTTCATGGCGTATATAGAAGAAATTGTGATCTATGATCACAATCATAACATTTATATGTGTGAGATGGACATTTGGCGTCGTTATTTGGATGACTGTTGGTTGGTGTGGAAAGCTGATGAACATTATCTTATGGAGTTTCTTGAATATCTCAACGATAACATATGGGGGATTGAATTTAAACTGACCTACCATGTGTCGAGGATAGTATTTCTTGATGTTGAAATCATTAGAAATGAGGACAATACTTTGTCAACTAGGATGTTCAGAAAATTTCCTGAATTTAACTCATTATTACATGCTACCAGCTTCCACCCACAACATGTCATCCAAAACATACCCAAATCCCAATTTTTGAGAGCTAGAAGAATCTGCTCTAGCCAACAATCTTTTCTTGAGGCCCAGGATGATCTGACACATAGATTTATTAGGAGGGGTTATCATCCAGGCATTGTGCATTTAGCCAAAAGATCTGTGTCCAATATAAACAGGGAAGATTTATTATCATATAGAGACAAGAACAATATTATTAAGCCACAACCCTTACGTCTGGTGACCACGTATGGACGTAACACACGGTGTTTCAAAAATATTATATACAGACATTGGAATATTCTTAAAGCTGATCATAAACTTAATTCTCTGCTTCCAGACATATGTTCCTTTTCATTTAGAAGGGGACAGACTATTGGTTCCAAATTTAGTCATTACAAAAGAGTTGGTTTGGATTTTTCTGCCTCTACCCAGTTGTCTATTTCAGGTAAACCCATTGTTGGATGTATGCCCTGTGGACATTGTTCTTTTTGCATTCGTGTTTCACGCACCAGTGAATTTAGTAGTAAAAACACTTCAGATGTTTTTGACATCAAATTTTGGGCTAATTGCAACACTGAGTGGGTCATCTATTTGGTGACCTGTAATTGTTCTGCTTTCTATGTTGGAAAGACCTCTAGGGCTTTTCGCCTTAGAATTTGTGAGCATTTGAGTGATATTAAAAACAAACGTACCAGCAATGCATTATATAAACATTGTTTAAAACATGCATCAGCTTCTTTTAAGTTTGTTATTATTGATTATATTAGGGGGAGATGCAAAGACAAACAGTATTGGCAGGAATTACTTAGCTCCAAGGAAAGAAAATGGATTATAAAACTTGGAGCTTTGTTTTCACCTGGCCTTAATGACCAATTGTAATAATTGTTAATGCTGTGTTGTGATTGGTCTTTATGTATGTTTTACCCATATATATGGATGTATTCTGATACTCTGACTGTTTATTTTGTACTTCACTGAAGAAGGCTCTGAGGAGCCGAAACCAGTTTGATGTTGGTTTTCACTATAATGAAGTTTTAGGGGGATTATTCTTCCCTACATTAATAAATGATTTTTGGATGTGACAATTGCCAACACTCGCTGGCATTTTCTGTTTTTGAATTTTCCTCTTTTTGGCCGTGCGAGGGTTTCACGGGCATCTGCCTCTTGTTTGAACTGGTATGCATTACCATAAGTTTTTTGTTTAATATTGACTCAAAGCATGTGGGTGCTGTCATGCAGGTCTGAAATTTGTTTATAGTGTATCATCTGTTAGCTATTTAAACAGGAAGGGAAAATAAGTGGCAGACTGATGCTTTGCAAAGCAGGGAACTATTGCCAGTGCTATGTTGCTTGGTTTTAAATTTGACAGGAGTAGTGCAACAAAAAAAATCTCCCACTCTAAGGAGGAAAAGGCAGACTAGCAAACAATACATTGGTCTGGTCACCTGCTGTGATGAGCTGTCAATCACATGCAGATAATGGCTCAAATTACCCTTGGCTGTTTGATAGCTGGGGAAGGTAGGTGTGAAGTGGGAGGGGAGATTCCTTGAAGAGCTAGATTCCAGCCTTCACAAAAGAAAGCAGTTTAGCATTTGAAAGGAGAAAAAGCTAGAAAATGCACTTTTGTGTTCTGTTCTGTAGCATTTGCACTGCTTGTGTTTCAAGTGGTCATTTAAAAAGGATAACAATTTAACCAAAAGTAGTGGATTTGAAGACTGCAGTGAATGCCTGTTAAGTCAATGAAGTCACGGCAACTTAAGAGAAAAAGTGGCAGATCTGATGCAATTTTTGTGAGACAAATGATGCATTATGGGATAGTTGAGGCAGAGTAAACAGTCTGAATTTTTTCAATATGCCAGACCCCATGTGGTCAGAGTCAGAAATTGCATCTAAAAATATCTAAAAAGCTCAAAATAGTCTCAGAGTGCTGTTAAAATGTAGGAAACATCAAACCATGATGAAATTAATATGTTTTTTGAGTCTGAGGGCGCGGTTGTCCTTTAACAAAGAATATTATAGAATAAGTATGTGTATTGAGTTTTGCTCTACTGGCCTTCACAAAGTGTGACTGCCATAACAGATTTATAATTTCTTTATCCCATGTATGTTTCATGATTGTTTATTTTTGAAATACACTAATCACTACCTTGTTCTGATTCTAATGAGAAGCTTACCCAATGAAGTTCAGAGGGGCTGCATAACATATGTGTCACTTACTATGAATACTTAATTATTTTTTTCTATTAGGGTCTAGTGTTAGCTCCCAAGTGAAGCATTCCTAGTCGTAAGGTTTTATATATACCAGATCATACTTTTCCTTATAGAACAGAAAAAGTCACCTTTTTTTTTCTTTTTTTTTTTACATTCCTAGGCAGCTTCCAATCTCCACCCTACTCTATTCCTTAAGTTTCTCTTATCTGTAACTTTCACAACATTTTTTTCATAAAAATGCAAATTCATAGGTAAATACTAAGCTATCAGACTATTGCAAGCCTGGCAGAGGTCAGAATCAAGCCCTGAGAATTCTCTGTTTAAACATATATATTTAATCAGTTATAATAAAACTGTTGATACATTTTTAACACAAGCATCTGTACAAGTCAGTGTAATAGCCAAATGACACAAAACTCCAGCAAACTATGCTAGCATATGTTACACATGCACTACCCTATTCTCCCTGGCACAGATGGCAATACCTCACATCATCACATCTTACTTTTAACATTTCCCCAAAATACATGTCAGACTGATAAGGTCTATAATCATTGACGGCAGAATTATTTTTACATATATCAATAACAATAATATATTTCCTCATATCTGAAACAAAACCTTCAATCACAGTTTTTTAAACAAATATGCAATACAAGGATGCAAATTTTCAATTATACTTATCTGGAAATAACCATTCAGTCCAGCTACTATGTTACTTTTAATATTAGCCAAAGCCAACTTTATGTGTCCCTCCAATAAGGGCAGGCAACTACCTCTTATATTAGTATACTTAATCAGAAGTCTACTAAAGACACCATCAACAAACTTCAGCATCTTTTATGGATACAGTAAATTATGCAGATTATGTTACTTAATAACTTTGCAGTTAATAGTGTATTTGAAAGTTAAAAATAACTAGTCCTCAATTATGTAGAGAAGAATAGTTTAAAAAGAAGTTGCCCTAATAAGCAGCTGTTTGGGGCACCACTAGTGACCACCTTTAGGCCAGACAGGTAACTACCACCCTGACTTGTACCTACCTACTGAACAAAACATAATGATATTTAATGCATTTTATTTGAGAATTCTTTCCTTTTATTTATTTATTGCCATTTGTTTAAATAAATAACACAATGATATTTAATGCATTTTATTTCACAAGTCTTTCTTTTTATGCAATAGTAAGAATAACTTTGCTAGACTGAGATAAGTATCATGCAAAGTCATCCCTTCATTAATTACTGCTACTTCTTTAAAGAAATTTACAAGATTCAAAAGCCAAAAGTCATCACTTCACAAATCAAAATAATGAGTTGTTAAATGTCATTTTCTGTCCCAAAACAAACTGTGCCATGGGGGGGGGGGGCTGAGCCCCCACAGCTTATATAACCAAGCTGCATGCCAAGCAACAATGTGGAAAAGAGTGAAAACTGACATTTAAAATTTTATAAATTCATAGTTTTAATGCATTACCTATGTAATGAGTTGGGATCTGCGGTAGTACAGCGGTAGCGTTGTTACCTCACAGCAAGAGGTTCTCCTGTTCAATTCTCGGCTGGAGTGCCTTCTGTGTGGAGTCTGCATGTCCTCCCCATGGTTGAGTGGCCTCCAAAAGACATGCGTGAATGGGCGTGCCTTCGCTGAAGGTTGTTCGTCGAGCTGGCAACTCAGGACCATAAAAAAATCGACTGCCAATCATTAGCGGACCGGAGTTCCGCTGTGGCAACCCCTAACTGGGAAAAGCCGAAAAGACAAACAACAACCTATGTAATGAGTTGGGGGTGAGCACCAATACTGTGAAGAGATTATGTTAAAAGCAGCTTTCATTCCTGTCATACTGAGCAGGATTACTATCACAACACATCATCAGTAAGGTAAAAGTCACCTGTCTCACGATGGTCTAATCCCAGCTCATATACCCTATTAGTGGGTGAACAATCCAACGCTTGGTGAATTCAGCTTCACAATAATAGGAAGAGCCGACATCGAAGGA
Source organism: Protopterus annectens (assembly GCF_019279795.1). NCBI lineage: Eukaryota > Metazoa > Chordata > Ceratodontiformes > Protopteridae > Protopterus > Protopterus annectens. The sequence goes on from NC_056736.1 coordinate 385,358,893, forward strand.
TCAAAAAGTAACATCACTATGAACGTTTGGCTACCACAAGTCAGTTATCCCTGTGGTAACTTTTCTGACACCTCCTGCTTAAAACCCAAAAAGCCAGAAGGATCGTGAGGCCCCACTTTCACCATTTGTATTCATACTGAAAATCAAGATCAAGCAAGCTTTTGCCCTTCTGCTTCATAGGAGGTTTCTGTCCTCCCTGAGCTCACTTTAGGACACCTGCATTGCTCTTTGACAGGTGCACTACCCCAGTCAGACTCCCCACCTGACACTGTCCCTTATAACAGTTATATCTGTTAGTTAGGGGTTGGACTCTCCATAAGAACATGCAAGAAGATTCTCCTCCTCTGAAAAAAAGCTTTCTTTCTGGTTTACTGAAATTGACTTTCTGTAAATTTCTTTTGCTGCATAAGGACTAGAACAGATATCATCTGCAGTCTCCCCTTAAGTAACCCATACTCTTCCCTATCTAAATGAAGAAGGTACCCCCATGTAATTTTGTACATGCTTCATTATTATACTTTAAGTCTTGTAGTCTAAAATTGTCTGGGTCTGAAGTAATCACCCCCTGTGTTACCTGGTACTAGTACAGCTGACTGCTTTATGCTGAGAAGGTGTCCACACTCATTTTGTTTACCACGTTCAATAGGGATTCAGTAATATTTTCTTTGATTTTATGTAGGAAACCAGCAGATTTGTTGTATGATCGCAAGTAACTTGAGTTTTCAGTTGTATTTGTGGTATATGTTGCAATGACTGTACTTATAAAAAGATGTCCCTCTTATCTACAGCACTCTGATTTATATCTTTGATTACAGTGAATTCAACATTTTTTACTGCCACATAAGTTATGTCTTGCATGATCAGTTGTTTGATGATAAAATGCTACATTTGTAATTTTCCCATTCATTTTCTAACAGTTTCACTATGAACAATCAAAATTGACATGGTCAAATGTTCATTTTGGTGTAACCCAACACAACTAAATCTCATTTTCTATTCAGTGGAACATCCATGCCACTGATATTGCAGATTTTGCGACCACACCCTTTCTGCTCTAAATGAATAAACTTCACTGTCATGTTGTACTGGGTAAGGGAAAAACATGAGAATTTTAAGGTAACGTTTCTCAGTACTCCTGATTTATGGCTATAGAAGCCGTACAATATTACTGGTTCATAAGCACTAGGCTTGCTGCTCTTGTATGCCACTTTAAGCTTAGCCAATTTCCCTTTTATAGGTGAGAATCAAACCTTCTACCTTGTGTCTGAGATAAACATCTTAATCATTATACCAACTACCAATTCCTCTTATTTTAAGCTAAGGTTATAGCTAGATTTGGAAGATCTGATAATGAGGTAGCTTCTGTGCTTTGCTCTAAATTTGTCAAGTCTTATTTTTAATGACTATAACAAATTTTTAGATAAGTAGTAACATGACCTTTTTGTTTATCAACAATAATTTTGTGATTCTGCCAAATATCTATAATCTAACTGAATAAAGATTATCACTCTGTTACTGTCACATTTTTTTTCTTAACCTACATCCAAATGGGCACATCTTCAAAATGATATACTCATCACAATAATTTTTCAGCCTGGATAACTTCTGTTACCATGACCTTCATTGTACTCCCCTCATTTAGCTTGGGTACCCTTAATCAACAAGCAGTAACTGACAGTTCTGCCTTTTCCATCGGAGCACAGGAACAATGCCAGGCAAGCAATCATGTGGAGTACAAGATGCCTCAAGTACTTGCCAACCTTTTCAAGCACTTAATGATTAGTGTTTTTGATTTACTCAACCAGTCAAGACTTGCCTTAAAGATACTTTGTTAATGTTTTATTCTACTACTGTAATACTGGACTGTTGCTATTGCCATGTATATATGATTTATTTAAGCTAAAGCATGATTTTATTCTAGATTAAGGATGAAGATAAAACAATATGTGTTAATTAAAATATAACAATAGGATGGTAACAGAAAGAGTTTGGGTTTGTTACTATGGCATTTAAGATTTTACCACACCTAGATGGATTTTATAATAATCAATTAATATTTGAGCATATTTATTTGGGAATGATGAACTTATTCGGCCAATATCTGGGTAGTTCCCATAATCGAGGTTGAAAATTACACAGCTCATTCAGCCCTGCCTTCTTTTAAATCTCAGTCCCAAAATAATGATGTTTTCATTTTTACTTGTACCTTGCTGGAGTGGGTTTTTTTTTTCAGGAAATCATAATGGACTGTAGATGACACAGATGGCAGTTGGCGGACTCTTGTACTATTATACTCAATAACATTATTAGTGCAGGCAACTTCTAGTTCAGAGCTGTTTTCTTAGCTTCGGACTTTTAAGTGTTCTTTTGCAAATACTGACATACTGGCACTACTTATTTTGTGAGATCTGCAACAATGAAAATGTACTCAGTGGCATTTCTGATAATGATTTTGAATGCTTGTACCAGATTTATGTAATGATACAGCTATCACAGATTCACAGGGTTGGAGAACAAGCTCAAGACCTACTGGCCATCAATAAATTTGATGTTGCAGATCTCTCATGTTAGTACTTACAGGTGTACATGTAATATTCTAGTGCCTTCTGGAAGACATGGACAACCAAAAGGAGGATTGATTGCTTAGAACTTAGTGATTTTTTTTATATGAACTTACAATTAATTACTTAATTTAAGTCTGATCTTTTGCCATTCAGTGCCTGCATTGCAGGACTTCCTATATTGGGTACTGGAATTTCAAATGGTAATGAAGCGAGAGAGTAATTGCTATCATCTTTGGCTACAAGGCAAACATTAATTTGTACCTTCTCCAGTTGTACTAGATGATGTATGAATAGGTTGCTGAACAGGATGCAGTATTCTAGAAATATCTGATAAGAGCTATAAACATAGTTGAACAAATACTTTCTTAGCATGACTCTCAACTCCAAAATGGATTAGGTGCGAACTGTATATGCTTTGCAGATGGTAGCATCAATATGTGTATCAAATGAAAGGAATATAAGGTCTTTTACTATTTTGTCAGTTTTTAGTTGTTGTTCATATAGAATAAGGGCAATTTCCATATTTTTCAATATTTAGTAGTTTGCTCCAACCCTTTTATAAAAATCACATTTCCAGTTGTTTTATCTCTGTTACTACATTCACTACTTCTAGTACAGTTGGTTTAGACTTTGATTTCCATTTCATAGCAATTGTGTTTTGACAGCCACCATAACTAGACTCAGCAGGGCCTTACTATATCTAGGCAATTCCGATTCTGTATCACAGATTTCTTTCTTTTATTTTTGTCTCATTTTCCCTGTCTCACATGTCTGCCCACAGATGATCTTTGTAAGGCCATAATTCAGCAGTAATGAGAGTTATTTTGCATTTTCTCTCCAAATCCCTCTCCTGGTGGGTGATGTCAAGGCCTGCAGTGCTGTTTGTTCTGTGTGTGTGAATTTGTGTCTACATCTAAATGTGTCCCTAGTTTTGGGCCTTTGTCCCCAACATTATAACAGGCTTTGTCCATATTTCTTGTGCTAAGATATTGTGTGTGTGTGTGTGTGTGTGTGTGTGTGTGTGTGTGTGTGTGTGTGTGTGTGTGTGTGTGTTTGTGTGTGTGTACCCCTCACTCAAGCTGTCCAGGTTTTTGCAGAATGTCCAGATGTTTGTCCCATATTCCTCCTTAAAAGGATTGAAGTTGCTAAATTGCTAAATAATAACAGACATTGTGTTTTAGATATCATACCTTTTAGACAAATGCATTCTAACTTAAATACTGATATTCTAGCAATTTTCTAAGTTCATGAGAGCAATACTTATAATCTGTCCCTGTTTATTATAGGCTTTGTCCAGATTTTATTGCACTAAGAGGTTGAGGTTTGTGTGTGTGTGTGTGTGTGTGTGTGTGTGTGTGTGTGTGTGTGTGTGTGTGTGTGTGTGTGTGAGTGCACCTGCATGTATGTGAGAGAGTGAAATGCCCTAGTTATTGAGTTAGGTTAAATTCATTTTCAAGTGGATTTTCAAGGAATTGTGACCTTCAAGGAAAGAGAAGTTTACTGCTGCTCATGCTAAGTTTGCTTAAACTGTGCAACTGCTTTGTTTAGCAAATGGTATCACTGTTGTTGCATAGAATTTTAAAGCAGTGTTAGTAAAACAGCAGGTAGCATACTTGCATCTTGATGCAGAGGGCTGTAGCTCCTATTCCCACAGCATATAGATTTGTATTTTAAGGGGGTGGAGTATTGCACTCCTGAGTATGTCCTCTTTTGGACGAGATGCCTAGTAACTATGCACCTGTTTTTCAGCTTGCCACCCATTCCCTATTGCGATATACCACCTTACCATTTTTTAATGTAACACAGGCAATTTATTCAAGGGCAGCAGGCACTGAATTTGTAGATGAAACACTGAAATATAAAGTTGTTTTCTAGCAACAAACTCTTCATTAGTTTCAGATCCCTTTAATGCGGAATTATTCAGATGACTTTTACTTCTGCAGAGATTGTGCATATTGGCTGATATTAGTGGATTGTAATGACAGAAGTTTGAGTAGCCTTTTATGGTTGAAATGTTCTGAATTGGGCAGTTTGTCATTATTCGTTCACATGTTTTGTTTCATTGCTTACTGGAAAAATGTTCAAGACTATAACTTTAAAACACACTCTAACAAGTGGTGCTGTATTATCCAACAAATATAATTCAATTATATATTATATTTAATACTATCAGGAAAGTGAATCAAAGAACTTTTTGAAGTCATGTGTATATGTGGTGTTCCAGACAACTGAATTTGTTTTTTTTTTACATATCAGATAGCAAAAATGTATGCCTGCTGGATTGGTGATGAGGATAGAAATATTCCTGCTCTTACACACTTTGTTGTCAATGCAAGCTATTACAAGTTCATTTGCCTTCAGATTCTTGAGTTTACATGTAATTCCCTTATAAAGTTTAGTGTCAAATGCTTTGGCAAGACCAAGGTAAGATGCACAGACAAATAAGCCTTCATCCAGGAAATAGTCACATTCTCAAAGAAATTTGCAAAGTTAAGTGTACATAAAATACCTTTGGAAAAAAAAAACATAATGGGATATGTCACATAAGAGAAAGTTACCATGTCTGCCTGAATAAGTTTCATGCTGATTCTCTACACTGACTTGCACAATATGATGATGAAACAAAACTGTCTGTATTTTCTGTGGTACGTGGAAGACCCTCTCAAGAGAAGTGGGTCTACAATAACATGCTTCCAGATATTAGGGCCAGGCCATGTGCACAACAGGGTGTGCTAGACTATTATGGATTATACAATTTAATCTTCTGGCATCTCATCTAGTCACATAGAACTGGTGTTTCTGATTTTACATATGGCAGAGGTGACTGTTTTAATTTAAATTCCAGTTGGGTCCTCTGGGGAGAAATAATGAATGGAAATCCCTTTTGTTCTTAAATTTGATTCAAATCTATATAGTACTATACAGCTATGATAACGATATGTGTTTATTCTGCTACACTGATGCCATTTTCTTCCAGAATACTGCACTCATCTCCTTCCCATCATTTTTCAAATGTGGTTGTAGATGGACTTATCATCACGCCTCCTGATGACAAGTTTTACCTTAAGTGACGCTTTACTGTTTTGATTGCTCTAGTGGATTCTCTTTGGATAGAGTTGACCTTGGCCACTCTTTTCTTTTGATGTAAGAATTTGTTGATTTTGTAACCACATATCTTCAATGCAGAGAAAGGCCTTCTAATGCAGTCATTTTATTGTTGAGACTTCTGATGTTTCTTGAAAGCCAGTCTTGGCTCCGATTTTGTCTTGTGTACTGTTCAAGTTTGTATACACACATACACATGAGTATATTTCAGTTGCTCAAATTATCACTAGTTAGTCTCAAAAACCTCAAAAAATTGGCGAAAATGAAAAGTATTTTTTAAGATGGCAAGCACCTCTGCAACCCCCCCCCCCCCAATCACCTACAGCTTACAACAGTGGAAGGGCAAATTCCTAGTCCCCAGTGTACTACAATCTGGAAAATTCTGAAAAGTTAATTTTTGAACTATTTTCTAGTATTTCAAGCACTCAGATTAACACTTGAGAGGAACACATAAGCACAAAGATTCACAGACACACATATATACATATACATAAATACATATATACATACATATTAGTAAAATCTACAAGAAAAACCTAGCCAAGCTAGAGTTTTCACTGTGTGATACTTAAGCCTCCTGTACCAGAGACCCATGGGATACATGCAGATGATCTCTTAAGGACATCAGTGTTTCAGCTATATGGCTTCTAAATGTCCATGACTTTTTACTTTTTCTTTTTAAATCTTTGTGGATATATTCAGGCCAAGAAAACCAAACCCCAATAGCTGTGAACATGTAGTTTTTACTAATTGGTTTGTCTGCGTAACCTTTTAAAAAAGTGTGGTTCTACTAGGTCTTCTTTTAGATTGCTTAGTAAGCAACTTGGGATGTTATTTGGTCCCACTGAGGCCATGTTTTTGGCTTTGGAGCATGCAGATATGACCTGATCTCTAGAGATACTAGGCAGAAGACTGGTGTCAGGTATGCTTTGGTGTGTGGCTGGTGAGAACAGGGGGGGTGAAGTTTCCATCAAATCTATCATCTAGCAGGCTGCCAATTTCCTCAGGTAGAGTATAAGTGCTGCCAGCCACTACTAGTTTCGCACATAGCTGGGCATTCCTTTTTAGATTTTGGATGTAACTAAAGAATGCCTTATGATTATCCTTGGCTAGGGATGCTATTTTGGCTTCGTAATTAACTTTAGAGGACTTTGCATGATATCTGATTTGCTTGTTGAAACTGTGGAAGAAATTCTTCCTCTGCTAAGGTAGTTCCCTTTTCTTGGACATCAGTTTCTTCTTGTTATATAACCTGTTTATACTTGAGGTCCACCAAGTTACCTTGTTTTTTTTTTTTTTTTTTTTGGGAGGACCTGGTTTTGATTTGCACATGTACGACTGAGTCTATACAGTTGCTACAGTATTTATACAGGGCATTTGTGTACACCTATGTATAGGAGTCATTGTCTGTGTTTGTGGGGGGGTTGAAAACTTTTTATACCATTGCTTAGTAGGGCTGTAGTTTGCTTCGGAAATTTTTTTAGTTTTTTTGCTACTTGTTGAGTCCAATAGTTACTTCAAAAAAGACTACTTTATGGTCTGACCTTACCAGATAGGGCATCACACAGGGGGGAGTGTAATGACCCACCCCCATGTTGGTGAGTACTATGTCTGGGACATTTCAACCCCTTTTGGGGGTGCAGACTTGAAAAAGTCCAGGAACCGCTGGGTGAGCATGTTTGTGCTTGTGTATGCCGCACAGTCAATGGAAGGACAGTTGAAATCTTCCATGACAAAGGTGTTTGGCTATATGGCAAGTGACCCCAGTAGGTCTAAGTAGGCAGTCTACATTTCTTGGTTCATGGTGGGGGATCTATAGCTAGCAACGATGTGGTATGGTAGGGTGTTTTGCCTATAGTTAGTTGGACAGGAGTAATTCAAGAGAGTCATACTGTTTGACCAGTTTTGAGGTGTATTTGGCTTTAATAAAGATGGATACACCTCCACCTTTGGTACTTTTATACTCATTCTCAGGTCTGAATGTGTAGAAGGCATTGTAGCCTTGCACAGCTGGGGTGCTCTCCGCGGCCTTCAACCAGGTCTCAGTGACTGCACAGGTGTCAGCATCTTCCAAGGTGAGGAGTGTTTCCAGGGATAGAAGCTTCCATTTAGACTCATAGCATTAAGCAGCAGAGCCTTGAGTTTGTCTCGAGTGGACTTTGTTACATTGGAAATTTTGTTGTTTTGACATTGCTTAAAAAAGGCACAATGGGGGAGGCAAGCACCTTTGCCAGTATCCGATATTCTAGAGAAGACAGGTGTAGACCATCTCTGGCAAATCAGCATGGTCTGTCAACCATGTCTTCCCAGGCTGATAGACATTGGATCCCCCTGGACTGACAACTGTTGAAATCAATCATTTTTTGTTTGTCATACCTGCCTGGGATACACAAAATGAGAGTGCAGTCATGTCTGTATTCATATAGTTGAGAAGTACATCTGAATTCATTCACTCCAACATGGACTATGGCAGAGTCATAACAGTACTGCTGTTGAGTGACTTGAGTTCATGCATGATTTGACAAATCCTGGCACCTGACAGGCAGCTGATCGTGACCTTCTCCTTATCCAGCATGGTGAAGGGGACATCTGTGTGTCTTACTATGGAGTTGCCTATGACCAAGATGCTACGTTTCGAGGTGTTTTGCCTTAGGGTCTTATTTGGTGTGTGTGTGTGTGTGTGTGTGTGTGTGTGTGTGTGTGTGTGTGTGTGTGTGTGTGTGTGTGTGTGTGTGTGTGTGTGTGTGTGTGTGTGTGTGTGTGTGTGTGTGTGTGTGTGTGTGTGTGTGTGTGTGTGTGTGTGTGTGTGTGTGTGTTACTATGTGTATTAGTTTCTGTTTACAAACCAGTGTCTCCAACTGGTTTGCTATTGGGAGTTCTCTGATCCTTTGGTAGGCTTCTAGTGATTACCTCCATGTGTGTGTTGAGTCTTTATTTTGTGTGAGAGGTGAAGTGTGTGTGCGCTGACAACCTGCTTGATGTCCAGTTTGTTGTTACATGAGAGAATTGATTCAAATTTCATAGTGTAATTACATCTCTCACATGCAGTATTAGTTTGTTTTAGGAGTAATTGTTTGTCAGTATACATGAGGCAATTACCACATTGCCTCAGGATGCACAAGTTAATCAGGTTGGTCAGAGAAATGGTGGGAAACTGACTGTCCATTATAGCAGGTTTTTTACCATAAGTACTATTAAGGAAGCGGGTGGGCTAGTTAGACCAGCCTTTGCGCTAGGATTAACAAGAGGGCTTATTCTATTAAAATATAGGGATGATAAGTGTGGCAACAATGCTCAGTGCACAGCTGAGTTGTCTATACAGCAGCAAAGATGGTTGGGAGGGTTTCACTGAGTTATGAACAATGACAAAGTGAGAATCTGTAATTGACTTGTAAACATTTAAATGATACAGTCAAGATAAAGAAGTTTATCCTGCCTACTTCAGAAGACATAGCATTAAAGCCAACCAGGGCAAAGAAGCACTTCACATTCCATGTATTGAGTTGGTTTTGGCAAATACCCCTTGACCCAAGCAAGAGAAAGCTATGATCATTATTGTAGTGGGAAAGTTTTGCTTCTGATGATTACAATTTGGAATTCAGCACCAGAAATGTTTGAGCATGAAATGTGTAGACACCTCAAAGACTAAAAAGGCTCAGAAGTCATGATGGATGACAGAGAGTCACATGATAAAAGGCTGATATCAGTGCTTCATGCCCTGAAGAGCTAGAGTTCAAGCTCAATAAAGAAAAGTGTTATTTAAATAAGTATAAAATTCAGTATTTCATTACTTTTATCAGTGGAGATGGCATAAGACCAGTAACAAGTTAACTAAGTCTTCTGACAAAATAGCCAAGTCCAGCCAATGTCATGGAACTTCTTCAAAAGCCTGGCAAGGTAAACCATCAGTGAAAATTTTTGCCAGGACCATTGATACTGTTTCCTCCTTATCATATAGCTGCTAAACAAACATGTAGTAAGAACATGGGGTGGCACCAAAGGACAGACTCTCAAAAGTCAAGTCTATCAAACAAAGTAAAATAAAATAAAACAGTATAAAAATGGCTCAAAGAAAAGAAAACACTTTATTCAACAAAATACAAATGGTAAGCACTTTTGTTTTCAATAGAATTTTATCAGACCAAGTTGCAAAATCAAACCAATCAAGAATAAATAATTAAAAAAGAATCACATGACCCAATTCACTCAATGCTTTAACCCCTTCCTTTTCAAAACAACTTTGAAATTCTCCCTATCATGAATACCTGGAAAAAAGCAGGTAATCAACTTAACCTGCCAACAGTACTCCTTCCAATCAAGTTAATCTTCAGCATGCCACCTAACATTGAAATCATTTACCTGATCTATCATGGCAAATCTATAAAATATATTTTTATTAACATGACATAAAGCAGCATGTCTGGCCAATGCATTTGTAGAATCTTGCCTCTACAGCCCTTAAATACTCAAATTCTAAAACAGAAACACCTAGTGGTTCAGCCTACATAAAAAGCAGGGCATAGCTCGCACAACAATATATACACAACATATTTTGATTTGCAATTAAATCGCCCTAATATATTTACTTCATAATTTTTGACTGATACCATAATTTTAATCCCTTCCAAAATATGTTGACAATAACTACAACTATTACATCTGTACATTCCATTTGGCATACATCCACTCCAAACACTTCTTTTTTCTCTATAAAAATACTACTTAAGGAACTTACCACTTTTAGTCACAAAAATGGGACCCTCTCTTATTATTTTATTAATCTCTTGAAAATTCATTAAAAACTGCCAATTATTCTTAACTATTTTCTTAATACTAACTTCATCCACCGGATTGTGAAATAGGCCAAAGAATAATCTTTATTATTTCCACTACCAATGCTGCCATTATCACCCATATTTAAATGGTCAACAGCAGCATTTATGTTACTAATATTAACATCATTGTTCATACTCATTGATTCGCTTCTTGCGATAACGGCATCCATATCTCTCAACCTTTTAGAACAAGAAATCTGGACAAAGCTATAAATAAAAGTGGGACAAAGCCCCCAAAATAGAGACAATTTTTAAATATTGCTTTTACAAACTTAGAAAGTTGATAGAATAACAGGTTTTGCATTAGCATGAATGTTCTGAAGGGTATGAAGTCTGAAGCTCAAATGCCTGTCATTGTTTTCTAACTTCATTCTTTAATGATCTGCCAGTAATTTGCCAGAAAAACACAATTTTATGAAAAACAGACCAAATATATGAGGCAGAAATCTGGACATTCTGTGAAAATCTGTACAGTTGAGAAGTATGACGGCATCCATTATCTCATCTACCATCCTAGATGGATACCTTCTCGCCAAAACCTATTCTTCAATACTTCACCTTCTGCCTTAAAATGGCAAGCTTCATCTGTCAACCTACTAACCTATCAAACTGAGTCATAACAAAGTTCTTTTTAAGCTTCACACTGTGCATACTATTATAATGCAGGTAACTATTACTTTGTACAGATTTTTTATAAATCTTAGTATTTAATCTCCCAGCTTTCTTATACACTACCAAATCCAGGTAATTAATACTATCTTTACTAAAGCAAAAAGTAAATTTCAAGAATTCAGACATTGAATTCAAATACTGCATAAATAAATAAAACTTAGTACAATAAATAAACTCCTTTTCCCAATCCATCATGAAAACATTTGCATAACTGGGGGCCGTAGCCACCCCCATCGCTACTCCATTAATCTGTCTATAAATAACATTGTCAAATTCAAAAAAATTGTACAATAAAATTACATCCAGAATACTAGCAATCAGATTAACTTAATCTGCGCTGAAACACTTGGATCCCCAAAGCACTCTATCAACCATTTCTAAACCCTCACCATTTGGTATCACAGTATATACAGAAACAACATCGGCCGTAACCAACCACATATCTTCTACTACAATACCCTTAATAATTTGACTAAAACTAAAAGAATCCTTAACATATGAATCCCATTTAATAATCAGTTCCTGTAAACTTTTGTCTACAAAAATGGCTGTGGACTCAGTTTTACCACCACTACTGGCCACAATCGGTCAGAAGCTAGGTGCATCCAAATTTTTATGCATCTTAGGCAGGCCAAAAAACCTGCCTAACTTTGGATTCCAGATCCTAAAAAATCAGCTATTTCATTGCCAATCCAGCCTTTAATCAACCATTCCTCTATTGATGCATCTATTATCCCATAAGCCCTTTTTACATCAGCCAGACTTGCCATAGCATAAAATTTCTCATCATCTAACACCCTAGTAATACTCTGACAGTAAAAAACATAATACATGACCACAAGTGCATTCCCCTTGTCCACCTTTGTAATATAAATATCTCTATTGTTTTTCAACTCAAATAAAGCTTTTCTTTCTGCATCAGTCAAATTATAAAAAACTTTTTTTTATTTTTGCTACTAAGCAAATCTCGTACTTCATTCTCACAAGTTACCAAAAATGCACGCAATTCAGGTCTCAAAGGCAGATTAAAAATACTGCATTTTTTAAAAGAAAAGTCCTTTTTTGAGTCCATAACACCATTAAAATAGCATTTCAAGTTCAATTTTCGAACATAGTCTCTCAGGGAATTAATAGCTGAAACCAAGTCTGCCCTGACAGATGGTACAAAGGTCAACCCTTTGCTTAAAACCGTAATGTGCTCAAATGTCAAATTAACATAACATAAATTAACTATTTTAAAATCATTATCAACAATACCTTCCATCAAAAGAGTCAGATTCATCTCCTTTGAGGCATATTGTTCGCTCAATCCATTCTCCTTACACCATTCTTTATGAAATAATGGCCTCTGTTGTTCCTTCCTCCAAATAAATTGCGGTTCTTTGCCCATTGATTTGGATTCCTTCTTCTGGGCACTTGCATGGCCACCTGCACCCAAGTTCTCCTTCCTGTGCCCCCATCTTGGTAAACATCCACATGCTGAAAACCAGCTGAGCCACTGAAGAATTGTTTCTAGTTGGCTGCTGCTTAGAGCCACTCTGAACATCGAGGCTCCTCTCCAATGCACCATTGTCACATCATCAGAACTCCTTCTCATTTTTTTAGCAGACCTTTTGTCAGCCCCCACTTATCCAAGCTATTAACCCTATCATCCTCACATTCCGCCAAATCCAAGAAACTTGCCAGGGTTGAATCAAAGTTCAACCCCTCTTCATAATCCATCCTGTCTCGATGAAACTTCTTAATTTTCTTCTTACTCTGATATTCATTCTCTAAAGAAACTTTCTCCATAATCATCTCAATCTTAGCTGCAAAATTCTCACTCGAAGCTGATTTCTTAAGCCTATTGTATGTTGCTATTACTGAATCATTCAGCGATTTCAGCTTCCGCTTAGCTTCCTCCAGTAGCAGCTGAACATACTGCAGTCTGGTGCTTTCATTCAAAGCTTTCCAGGCATCCAAATGTTCTTTAAAAAGCTGATAACCTACTGGTGCTCTAGAGACCATCAAACCTCTCAAGATCCTTTTGACAGACAAACATGTGTCATAAAACTAAATGTCCCATTGCAGCCTCTTAACTTTAACCATATTTTTCTCTAGGGCATTAAACTCGACAGTCAAATCCACTCTTGAATCTGATTGGTCACAAATGGAACCTTGCTCATTATCAAGAAAAGGATTGGCAGGACCTTTTAAAACACTAAACAAACAACTGTCCACAACTCTGAAATCATTCAGTGCTCCATCAGTCTTGCCAATGTTAGTGTTGTGCTTCAGAATTGTTCTCAAAGGAATACCAGTGACAGAAACACCTTTACAGGACACTTCTTCTTCTCTAATGGCATCAGCCACAATTCTTTCCATTCGACCATCACCATCATCCAACAATGAATTGTTAGGGGTATCATGTAAATGTAAACCCTGAAGAAATATAAAAAAAATTGAAATGGATTGGGAAGAGGAATTAAGAGCCGAAAAAGCCATAAAAAATTATTCTTTATAATAGGCAAGCCTCCATTTGTAACCAATCAGATTCAAGAGTGGATTTGACCGTCGAGTTTAATGCCCTAGAGATTGGTTAAAGTTAAGAGACTACAATGGGACATTTTGTTTTTTAAGACATGTTTCTCTGTCAGAAGGGTCCTGAGATGTTTGGGGGTCTCAAGACCGCCAGCAGGTGATTAGCCTGGCAAAGAACTTGTGGATGCCTGGAAAACTTTAAATGAAAGCACCAGACTGTAGTATGTTCAGCTGCTATTGGAGAAAGCTAATGGAAGCTGAAGTCGCTGAATGATTCAGTGATAGCAGTGTATAATATGCTTAAGAAATCAGCTTTGAGTGAGAATTTTGCAGCTAACATTGAGATGCTTACACAGTTTCTTTAGAGAATGAATCAGAGTAAGAATAAATTAAGAATTTTCACAGAGAAAGGATGGATTACGAAGAGGGGTTGAACTTTGATTCACCCCTGGCAAGTTTCTTGGATTTAGCAGACTGTGAAGATGTTAGAGTTAACAGCTCAGATGAGCAGGTGGCTGACAAGAGGTCTCCTAAACGAATGAGAATCAGCTCTGATGGTGTGAAGGAAACTGTTGACGATGGTACATTGGAGAGGAGCCATGAAGTTCAGAGAGGTTCTAAGCAGCAGTCGACTAGAAACAATTCTTCGATGGCTTAAGCAGGGTTTTCAGCATGTGGAGGTTTACCAAGATGGAGGCACAGGAAGGAGAACTTGGGTGCAGGTGGCCATGCAAGCTCCCAGAGGAAGGACACCAAACTTTTTTTAGGAGGAAAGAACAATGGAGGCTGTCATTTTGTAAAGAAAGGTGTATAGAGAATGAGTCAAGTGAACAATATGCCTCAAAGGAGATGAATTCAACTCCTTTGATGGAAGGTACTGTTGTTAATGATTTTAAAATAGTTAATTTATCTCGTGTTAATGACTTCTGACCGCATTATGATTTTAAGCAAAGGGTTGACCCTTTGTACCGTCTGTCAGAGCAGACTTGGTTTCAGCTATTAATTCCCTGAGAGACTATTTTCAAAAACTGAACTTGAAATGTTATTTTAATGATGTTATGGACTCAAAAAAGGACTTTTCTTTTAAAAAATGCAGTATTTTTAATCTGCCTTTGAGGCCTGAATCACATGCATTTTTGGCAACTTGTGAGAATGAAGTATGAGATTTGCTTAGTAGCAAACATAAAAAAGATTTTTTTTATAATTTGACTAATGCAGAAAGAAGAGCTTTATTTGGGTTGAAAAACAATACAGATATTTATATTACAAAGGCAGACAAGGGGAATGCAATTGTGGTCATGGATTATGTTTTTTACTGTCGGAATCTTACTAGGATGTTAGATGATGAGAAATGTTATGCTATGGCAAGTCTGGCTGATGTAAAAAGGGCTTATGGGGTTATAGATGATTCAATAGAGGAATGGTTGATTGAAGGCTGGATTAGCAATGAAATAGCTGATTCTTTTAGGATCTGGAATCCAAAGTTAGGCAGTTTTTTTTGGCCTGCCTAAGAAACAGAAAAATCTGGATGTACCTAGTTTCAGACTGATTGTGGCCAGTAGTGGTGGTAAAACTGAGTCCATGGCCATTTTTGTAGACAAAAGTTTACAGGAACTGAGTATTAAATGGGATTCATATGTTAAGGATTCTTTTAGTTTTAGTCAAATTATTAAGGATATTATGAGCTGAACAATTGCAATCAGAGAGCAAGAATGTCTGTGTGATGGCCAAATATAAGTACTGATATAACCATGCTTATCTTTAAATGCCAATTTTACATGGCACGGAAGCCTTCTGAGTGTGTCTCCATTGCCAAAATAGCCATAATAAAGAACTAAAGCAAATTTGTGTGAACATAATGGGAAAAATGACATAGTAGTATTAGTAGACTGCTTATGCAGGAGACAGTAAAATAGTCACCCTATCTATATAACTACTCATCAAGTTACATTCTGAATTAAGTCAATGTTTTCCAGATGGCAGGTCCCTAATGAACCCATCAGTGACAATGGAATTCAATTCCCATCTACTGAATTTCAAAAGTTTGCAAAGGAATATGTGTCTGTGTATAGAATGTCAGCTCCACATTATCAATGAGCAAATGATGCTGTGAGAGAGCAGTACAAACAGCTAAGAAAATTCTTATCCAGATGGAGCTATATCTGTCTCAACAAAGAAACACCACATAGTGCAAGCAGAAGCGGCCTTAGGTCAACTGGTGCCCTAGGCAAAAGGGCTCCATGGCACCCCCCACCACACCACCCAGTGCCCCCACCCTGGTCTACCTATACCAAATAAATACTGGAAAAGCGCCCCTACTAGAGCGGTGCCCTAGGCAGCCACCTAGTTGGCCTATGCCTAAGGCCGGCCATGAGTGCAAGTGAGGTGAACGCAGCATAATTAACATTAGGCCAGCAGATTCAAATGAAGGGTGGCACAGTGGAGCAAGAGGTAGCATTGTCACCTCACAACAAGAAATTCTCCAGTTCATGTCTTGTAAGCAGAGTCTGCATGTCCTGCCTGAGTTTGCAAGAGTTTTCTCTGAATGGTCTTATTTCTTCCCTCATTCCAAAGATATGCAGTAGGTGGACTGAACACTCTAAATTGCCTGTAGATTTGAGTGCATATGTATTACAGGCACAGAGTGAACAACCGTGGCCCATAAAAAGGAAGAATTTGTTATGTTCATAGCAACAAGTACTAGTGTCATTGTTGGCCCTATGTGTGCTGGTTGATGACACAATAGGCAGCAGGGAGAGAGAGAGAGAGAGAGAGAGAGATACAGTGTGTCAAACTAACTACAACCCTAGAACTTGACAAAGATGTGGTCTAAAATCATTTCATATGAAACAGTGGAAAAAATTACCAAAGGGTCAAATCAGCATACATGTATTTTTATGATAAAAGCATTCAGTTCTTTCAGCATTCTTTGACCCACCTGAACCAAGGTCAAACTGTCTATCACAAGTTAAATGGGTAAAACAGGTATTTCTGTTGCAAAATTCACAGACCTGAGATCATATGAAGCCAACTTGATGATAGTTAGAACTGTAACAAGGTCATATGGTACCCTGATTTCTGAAGCCATGATATCCTTATGGATTCAGAATTCAATCCAGGTACTGCACTCCCAGACCATTGGCATGCGACAACTTATACCCAAGAAAGTTACCCCCTTTACCCACATAGTTACAGCTATGATGATGGTGTTGTAAGGAGAATACAGACACACATCTGGACAATGGCATGACTGGGAGAATCTGAAGTGGATAACTCTGAATCAGGGAGTTTGGAGTCCAATGATGTTCCACCAATGGACACATTGACTAAGAGTGACTTACTATGCAAAAGTGACACTGCCCAAAAGAAATATAATACCTCATAGAGACACGCTCATTAACCAACAGTGACTTGTTACAGATTACAAGTCCCTCCCATTCACCAGTAAGAATTTCTTCACAAGGGCATAACATAAGGCTTCAAGGTGAGGTACCAAGACCCACGATTGTTCTAGAAACAAATAAGTAAGAAAATGACTGTTAGCAGAAAAGTATGGTTACAGACTATAAGCCTAATTACTTCCTTTTTTAGTGTAAAATATAAATTGTTATACAGTAATGTCAAGTGGTTTTGGTACTTCATATTTTTAAAATAAAAAGCTTTAAAATGAATTAAACTGCATATAAATGTTTTAATTTGCAAATGCGTACAATGTACTGCCTCAAAAGCAAACTACATTCTCTTAAAGGAGGAAAGATGCAGTGACATAAGATTCCTATGTTGATCTGTCCAATCAGTGTTAGTCTGACTGTGCCTCTGTAAAACCTAAATGGTTTACCATAATGCACTGGACAGTACTGAAGCTAGCAGCATTGTTGAGCTGACTGTGAATCTGAAAAGATGCACATGTTGCTGTTCTATATGACTTTGTGTGTATAACTGGTATGGAAAATAAATGAATGAATACACACCAGTCTTGGTCTCCCTAGTGTCTGGTGCCCTGAAATATAATACAAAGAATAATACTATCTTCATGGGTAAATATATGGATGATTCAGTGCAGTAGTTCACAGGTGGCTACTAGGCTATCAGCCTTAGAGCCATATTAAGCCTACCCAAGCTAATCACAAATTTACCAAAATATTTCTGGCATGTATGTCAATACTCCAAGGAATTTTATCGTTACAATATAGGCCTGTACACATCAGGCATTCACAGGCTGCCCTATCCATTAGGGACATAGGTGCTAAACCAGAGGTAAATCTGTGATTTTTCCAGCCATTGGTCCAAGTTATATTTGAATAGGGATAGGAATGAGCTTTGCTTCATATGGACAGGAAGCCAATTCCAGAGAAGGGGTAATTTTTGAGACATGTACCTATCCATCCAATATGTCCTGTTAATATTGCAGACAAGATTTAGATGTTTAGATCAGTTATTTCTGATCCTGTCTGTTTTGTGGATGTGCAACAAATCCATCAGCGTGGGATCAAAGAATACTTTGTAGGCTAGGCAGGGATCATCAGATGGCAGTCTGTAGGAAACCAAGTATAGGTATAGAGCTTTGATGCAGTCTGCATAAGATATAGATTAGGTTAGTATATTCATAGATTAGTACTAGGAAAACTGCCCTTGTGGGCCATTTTAAGCCTAGCCATTTACCCCACATGAGAATCAAGCTCTGCATCCTGTGTTTGTAAGGTAAACACCTTAACCGTTATGTTAGTCTCCCATCCAACATGTTTACTACTGTTTTTCTTTTTGGAAGGAACTTCTGTGATCTCTCAAGCTGTTTCAAGTGCTTGATCAGGTATATGCTGAATGGGTACTTTATACTCAATTACTGGTTTGATGAGAGCCAAGTAGAATGGAACAATGACCTTGATCCTGGACCTGGAAACCATGCCCTTACTTATAAGTTGAGCAATATAGAATGATTTTCTCACCACAGTAGATATGTGTTGGTCAAAGGTAAGGTTACTGTCAACATGTATTCCAGGTCATGGACCACTTTGTCCACTTATGGGCAGTGTATTTTCAGTGTGTTAATTTCCAGGGATAGCAGTCTTTTCAAACAGTACTGTTATGCTTGTCTTGCATTGAGTTTTAGTCTGTGGCTATGGCTCTGGCCCATTTGTTTGTCTGGGTTAGGCCCTCCTGAAGGATATCCGTGCCTTTATGGGATTCATTGACCTAGTTTGAGTCACTGAAATCCTTGACACTTGCTGTAACTTCACAGAAGTAAATGCAAAAAATGAAAGGCCACAGCACTGATCCCTATGGGGCTCCACCAGTGACTGGTCTTTGTGGAGGAGGATCCCCCTATTCTAACCTCTTGCACACTATCGGTGAACCAGCTGGCTATCCATTGGGTGACATAAGGGTTTATGCAAATTTTGCAAGTTTATTTACAATGCTTGAGTGAGAAATGGTGTTGAACACTTTGGCCAGGTTAAGGTGGGCAGTGTACACTGGTTTGCCCTCATCCATAGCTTTACTGACCTTCTTTAAAAGGGAACTAATCAGAAGTCCACCAGTTTAAGTCAGCAATGACCTTCGTTTGACCAAACTAACTGGATAGAGTACAGTGTCTGTAGGTTTCCAATGTCATTGTTTTTCAGAGCCATGATAATTCTTTCTATAACCTTGCATGCAAGACTAAACAAACTTATGGGTCTGTAGTTCCTCTGGACTGTGGAAGGCCCCCTCCTTGTGTAAAGGGATAACCATTGCAGTCCTTCATTTGTTTGGCAGGAATCCTGTCTGGAGCTTATGTTTAAATAGAGACTCTAGCAGGCCTGACAGTTCAATTTTCATGCTATTCAGGAGGCATCCTGGGATATTATCAGGAACTACTGGTGAAGTGCTCATGGCTATAGAAAGTGCAGTGAGGACCTGCTCCCTTGTGATAGTTGGTGGAGAAATGTTGGAGATGATTTCATGGTGGGGGGGTGACTAGAGGTGATCATAGGTTCATAGATTAGTACTAGGCTAACTGCCCTTGTGGGCCATTTTCAGCCTAGCCAATTACCCCATGTGAGAATCAAACCCTGCACCTTATGTTTGTAAGGTAAATACCTTAACCATTATGCCAACTTCCCATCATAGGGGTTAAAATTATGCTAAAGTTATCAGCAAACAGATTTCTTATATCTTCTGACTCTGTATAGGTGGTTGTAGTTACCATTAGTTCTGTGCTGCCTTTAAGGTTGCTGACATAACTAAAGTAAGGGTTATGGTTCTCCTTAGCTTAGGAGGCTACTTTTATCTCAAATTTGGCTTTAGTAGACTTAACTAGTCCCTTGAGTTGCTTGTTGAGATTGATGAGGTAGTTTTTTTCTTTCTTTCTTTTCTTTTGTTGAACAACTTACTGAGTTGCTTGTGTTTGGAATTTTCCTATGTTTACTTCAGGTTTCTGTGCAGCTATTTACATGGTTGCACAGTGTTTCTGCTTACAACTCTGCACAGGCAATCTCTGTTCTCAGGGTTTGGAGGGGGGCTTGGAATTTTGCTAGACTGCTGCAGATAATTAGCCTTGGAATATTTTTTAAATGTTCTGGAGTTAGCTGAAGTCTCAGTCTTAATATTTACTTCAAAGGAGATAGCCTTGTGGTCTGACCTGATCAATATGGACTTTATACTATGCTAACATTCACAATCTCACTGCTGACATTTTTATACATGCGCAGTTCAGTTTTTGAATTTACATATGACTGGTAACACCATCTGCATCTTAAGAGTCCTAAATAGTGAGCCAATCCAATGGATTTGAATGTCAGACCAATATACTGTGATTTCTCTTACTCTGATGTATGTATTGCACTTACAGACAAAAGCCTTGAATGTGCAGTATGTACACTCATCTGCACATGCTTAGTAACATGTGCAGGGTGTATAAATACACATGTTACAAAACATGTGCAGGGGATTATACTTAGACATGCATATGCACATGTTTAGTAATATCATCCCTGCTAATACTTGGTAACATTGTCCTTGCACATATTTGGTAACATCATCTCTGCATGTTTGGTAACATTGCTGCACATGTGAGGCTGGTAAGCTACCTCTTCATAAGTTTTTCTGTCACTTCATGGAGTCCAATTGACTCATCTAGATGATGCTGAGGCATAATTTTCCCATGCTGTAAAGGTACTGCCTACTGATATTTCCTTTTCTTTTCCTTAAAAAGAGACCAGCTTTAAACAAATAATTGGCCTTTTGGTAATGTCTGGCCTTTAGGCAATCTTTTTTTAATAAATCACTTTTTTGGAATGTTGTTAAGACATGTTAGTAATTGTAGTTGCAGTTATAATGGTACTAAAGAACTTGGTATTGTAACAGATGAGAGTGGAGTTTCACTTTTTTGGTCCTTGGCTTTGAGTGGAGTGGGGCATGCCAGTTACCGGAACTGTCCAGGGTACCAGATTACCTTGCTGTGGCTCTGATAATGATATTACATTCTTTGCTGCTTGGCAAGGTCTAATGATTGGTGTTGTTGATTCTCTTGCCAAGGCTGTCCTATCTCAGCATAGACGCGTAGACTAGATTTGTCAGGGAGTGATGTGTTTCTACCTTAACATTTTTAACACATACATACTTCTAGAAGCTCTGCACTCCCATGCAGTAGAAAATAAGATTTTTTCACAATCGGATATGTTTTCTTTATCTCACTCATTCTTAAGTAGCATACTCTGTAAAGTGATAATGTTAGAGCTTTATTCATTTATTTATTTACTGACATTTGATTACTGGGAAAGTCCAATTAGGTAGAAGCCCATTTTCAGTGGAGACCCAGGGAGAAAAGCTCAAAATTATTAAACATTCTAAGAACAATAATTTTACAATCTTCAAAAATAAAACAAAAACATCTGCAGTTAAATAGTGAAAGCAAATTAGACATAAAAACATTGGTTAAGAATTGATACAAGTTTTATGACAACCATTTAATATTTAGAGAAATTAAAGGAAAGTTAGTCTAATACAAACAGGAATTGCAATATGAAGTGAGGGAAAACAGGCTTATGATATGTTTACAGATAAAGTCAGGGAAGACAATTTGATAGAAGCAAGGAAGTAAGTGAAGAAGGGAAAGTAAGGGGGTATAAGGAATGAAAAGGTACTTGCTCACATTTAGGGATATAGTTTATTCTGGTTTTGAGCATGAACAGAGCCAGACTTTAGCTAAGAATTACTTTAGATTGGTTTTGAAAGATGTGAGGGAGGGTATTGACTGGATGGATACAGGTAAGAAGAAGTTCCAGGGCTTATCAACCTTGTACGAGTACAAACAAAACCCAGCAGATTTGATAGGTCTGTAGACAAACAGGAGATTTTGGTCACTGGATTGGAATGACTGACTGGGAACATAGTTGTGTACAATGTTTTTTAGTGCTGGACAGTAAGATGGATGCTGGATAATTTTATAGGTGGTGAGAAGCTGTATATATGTTAGTTAACGAGACAGTTCAAACTGATTTATGCTTTTTAGTGCACAGTAGTGGGTTCTAAAAGGAGTATTTGCTGCAAATTTAGTAACTTTTTATACCATTGTTCAAGTTTTGTGACTGGGATACAAGTGAACATGACAAGGCATTATCAGCAGATATATTCTACCTATTTGTCAACAAAGACTTCAGCCATGTGTTGTATAACAGGCTGATAGAAAAACTGGAGGACTAAGGGTAGGACCAAGATGGAAGTGACAATTAACTGCATAGTTGAATGGTAGGGGAGTTGTGATGACGAGACCAATGACAGGAATCATGAAGGTGACTAATTGAGTACCACAGGGGTTTACTTGAATCCATTACTCATCAGTATATCTGATTTCCTCCTCTTTTTAACCAGGCATTGCCTTGTGCAGGAAGATATTAAAATTTAGAAATGAGTTTATATACCAAAAAAATAAATCATCTGTTTCAGTTGGATTGTTTTTCATAGCAGTACAAATTGGTTTGCAAAGTCATGGGAAAACTATTTTGCACAGTCCAAAATTAATTTGCAGTGTAAGTGATGTTGAAATATCTTGCTCATCCAAGCTCTTGTCTGAATAGGTCAGAGGCAAATGAGATAAGAGTACATGCTAACTCAGTTTTCTGTAAATTACAGTGAGTCTCCACTTGACCATGGGTTGCAGAAATGGCCAGAGGGATAGTAACACTCACAGACTACTTGTCTTATAATTTGCATCTGTATCAATGTGTCTAAACTTAAAAGATATATTTATAACATGCAAAATGTATTTTATTTTGGTGTACATATATTACACCTTTACTAGAGTCAGTTGGCATTCATGGACATCATTTGAAAAAAAAGTATTTGATTATAGAATAAAGGAAATAGAAAGTAACTGAGTCATAAGATCATTTACATGTTGTCAAAACCCATCCTTGTGTTGCACTCCTTTCTAAAGAGGGGTAAAGCAGGTCAGTCCCAGAGTAAATATGAGTACCCATTTGATCATCTGGGTTTAGTATTAAAGATGCTAAGGTGTCACTTTGTTAAACTTTCAGAGGAAGTTTGTGCCAGAGATTGTGGTAAGCACTGATAATGTATTTGTCGGTACATCATGTTTTATGTATGTACTGCTGGATATTTAACTACCTAATTCTGCTATTACTACAGCTATTTGACTTGTGAAGATGCAGATCATCAAGGATAAAAGGCATCCCTAATGGCACAGATCACTATGTAAGACCCTATAAAAATGAGTAAAGAGATGGCACTTTGAGGTAACAAAGAGACTTTTGATCAGCTGCCTTCTTGATTATGAATGTCTGGAACCTTTCCAGTTGCTTAATATGACTAAATCCTGAAGGGAATATTGTGCACAATAGTTAGTCTAATTTGAGCAGCATAAAGTGGGATGATGACTTATACAGACCTGGATGATATATGCCTTTTAGATATTATTACTATATTGAACAGAAGGATGTTTGGACTACTACTGCTATACTGTGGTCCAAGAAGAAAGAATTATCAACCCATATTCCAAGTTTTCTGACTACATTATCATTTTGGAGTGGGGTACTAGCTATATTGTATGTTATGGAAAAGACCTGTTTATCAAATGTGACAAATTATACACTTTTTTGTATTTAATTCTAGCCTTTTTCCATCCACCACTTTTTTATGAGGGTTAATTCCTGTTGTAATGAATATTAGAGGAATATTGGCAATAATGCCCACTTTGCAGTCGTCTGTAAACTTAATTAATCAATGGTCCAGAGTCCCAGTCTGGAGACTGAAAAAGCAGATGCCAAAGAGAGACATCCCATTACTGAGCCCTGGAGCACATCACTAGTTGGCTTCATACTTTCTGATGAGGTGTCCACAACCCTGACTATGTGGAATCTACTTTCAGCTAGCTATCCACCTCACCATGTACAGCTGTGCTTTAATGTATTTAGCTTGTTTACAATGTCAGCATGGGATAGAGTTTCAAATGCTTTGGTCAGATCCAAATAAGCTATATGAAAAGAATGTCCACTGGCAGCAGTCTGGCCTTTTTGAGGAGATTTTCTAAACTTAGTGGGTATGATCACTCTTTGACAATGCCAAATTGTTGTGGGAATAGCCTGAAATGGTTTTGGGTATCATAGTATTGCTAGTATATGTGCTCTGTTTATTGGGTCTGAGTGGGTGTTACTGCTTTGAAATACATTCAGAACACTGCTGGGTATTATTTATTTATTTATTTTACTTAACATTTGTTTACTGACTGTGGTGGTGGTGCTGCTGTAGCGTTGTCACCTCACAGCAAGACATTGTGCTGTTCGATTCTCAGCTACAACGTCTTCTGTGTGGAGGCATGCGTGAATGGGTGTACCTTCATTGAAGGCTGTGCATCAGGGCTGGCAAACTCGGCACGTAAAAAATCTACTGCCAATCATTAGCGACCCCTAACCGGGAAAAGCCGAAAGACACCACTTAACATTTGTTTACTGTGAAAATTCGACTTGGAATGAAGCCAATTTTCAGCGGAGGCCTGAGGAGAAATGCTCTAGACACGTCTTTGTAACATGGGAGGAAACCGGAGCACTGGGAGGAAATCCACACGAATGCAGAGAGGACATGCAGACTCTGCACAAAAGGCATCCCAGTCGAGAATCAAACTGGAGAACCTCTTGTTGTGAGGCGACAACGCTATCGCTGTACCTCTCTGTCGTCCATTTCTTAGCTTCCTAATATAACTGAAAAAGGACTTATAATTACTGTGGGTCTCTTGGAATCTTTTGATGTGGTCCTTAACAAACATGGAAATACCACCATAATTTCCATCAGATATGAATACACTGCAGGGGCAAAACTTGAGGTATGGAGGCAATGCTATCATTACAATGAAACTAAGTCTCAGTGACTACACAAAAGTATGTGTTCAAGTTACAGAGAGCTTCATGTTCAGGAAATTTGTTCTTAGCACTTCTGCCACTGAGAACCGCCACATTGATGTGGTCCAGTTTAGGGTTCAAAATGGCTGCATTGATATGTTGAGATGTCCATTAGCTGTACTCTGCCTAAAAAGGCACTATGGGGGCAATAAAGGCTTTAGCCAGTATGTGGAAGCCATGGACTGACATGCGCAGGCCATCTTTGGTGAAGCTAGTTGAACTGTCAATCATTTCTCCCAGTGCTATCACAAAATGGACAGTGACACCAACTACAAAGCAATTGTTGAAATCAGTCATATGTTCTTTTTATATAAGCATCATTTTGTGTGAAGGAAGGATACCACTCAGGACCAGTCTCTTGCCTACATTAAACACATGCATGGTGAGATACAACATGCCTCTCTACATGTCCTTCAAGTTTCTATACCTCAAGTCATTCACACTCACATGGAATACTACTAGGTCATAATCATGTTTGTCTGGTGAGGTGGACTTTACAGCCCTTATGTGTTAGATCTTGGCACCAGAAAGACAGCAAACACTGATCCTGGCTTTGCCAAGTCATGTGAGTGTGATGTGCTTGACAGCAGAGTTGCCAATTACAAAATTATTACTGTTTTTATTCATGGAATTTGAAGTATTAGATGGTTTGCAGTGCACCTCCTGGGTGACCCTTTACTACATGTGAGCATGATGCTGATGTGATGGAGGATATCTGCTGAGACCTTGAATGTCAGTAGTGCATAGGCTCAGTGTGACTGTGATGAAGTGTTAGTAGTGCTTGATGTTCATAGAACATCTCACATAGGTGAGAGAAATCTAAATGGAGAGATAAAAAGTCATCAAACAAAGGAGAGTAGCAGTGCTGAAACTGAATTAATTTTCAAGTCTTGGTGAGTACCTTCACAAGGTAAACCCTCTTTTCTACAAAATCTCACCAAGGTGTCACTGATATATAGACTGTATTTTATATAGCGTATATCATCGACAGAAGTAGATCAAAAATTTAAAAAGATAGCTGAGTGCACAAGACCCAGGATAAAAAAGTGCCCAATCCTCATAGGCACACTGGTACCAGGACTGGAAAAAAATGACAGTGTAGAATCCTCAAAATATGGAAACATTCCTACAATGGGGCCAGGCACAGGGGGACGATGCCCCCCCCCCATTATAGAAGGGAGTAGCAGTCCGCAAAAAAATCACAAAAACTAACAGGCCAAAGAAGAACCATAAAGATGATAAAGTGGACTGTTGAGGATAAGAAAGACATTATGTATTGTTACTATTATGCAAAAAGCCCAGAATTTCCAGATACAAGAAATACTTTGGCAAGAAAAACTGTCAGAAGCTTCAAATAAAAATTTGTGGTCATTAATGCAACAGATTTTTGAAAAACAGTATACAGACCAACCGACTTTGATCTGTTTGGAAAAAGAAGCATCCGAGGAAGTGCGAAAATATAAACAACAAACCTAGATATTTTTGAAAAGCATAAAAAAAACTATAAACGTGGGAAAGAAAGAGGGATTTGATATGGTGCAATATTTATGCAAAGGGGAAACCCAAATTAGTCAACATAAAGAAGGCAGCCCCAAAGATATTCAAAGAGAAATACAGGCAAAGGCATCCAGACATGGAAAAATTCACAATAAAAAAAAATCACAAAGAGGGAATGTAGAAAAGCAGATTATTAAAGGAGAAGTTAAAAAATAGAAGTTGAAGTTATGGATTGCCTGCAAAGTGAAGGATTTGATGTAGAAGTTCTAAGACAGGTTACATCACAGCATGATGGAATGAGTCCGCAAAGTAAGGAGAAACAGGAAGATCAGGATGTCTGAATAAGAAATATGGACACGGGAAAGAAAAAGAAAGTTAATATGGTATAATATCTATGCAAAGGAGAAAGCAAAACTAATCAATACATAAAGAGCAGCACCAAAGATATTTGAAGAGAAATATAGGCAAAGGAATCCAGACATGGAAAACTTTACAATACAAAAAATTAGAAGACAAAGAGGAAAAGTAGAAAAAGAGATCAGTAATGGAGAAGTTAAAGAAATAGAAACTGAGGTTATGGAGTACCTGCAAAGTGAAGGATTCAGTGTAGAAAATTAAATTCAGAAAGCACCACAAAAGGAGAGAGCAACGGAACTTCAGATTAAAGGGAAAGCAGTGGAATGGGAAGCAATTGGTCGAGTGCCATATGAAGATATTTTGGAGCCTTCCACAGAAAACCAGTATAAACATTCACTTGAAGCTGGATGGTAAGGGAAGGAACAGGAAACTGTGGAAACTCTGACACAGTTAATGGTGGGGAGTAATACGCCAGTGAGTTGTTTTATGACAGAGCAACGGATGGCACAGGATGAAATTGAAGAGAATGTGTCACAGGAAGATGCAATAGAACTTTCTATAGAATGCCCGCAGGAAATGGAAAACAAAAGTGTGTCCTCAGTTTAGAAGAAAATGAGTTAAGAGAAGAGTTGCTTGACTTAATAGAGATGCATAGAAATATTAAGATCAATGAAAGAACCACAGAAGGTCAATAAAAGCCAAAAAGTCAGAAGCTTGATAAAACAAATGAACGCAATAATTAGGGCTGCCCATAGAGATCCATGTGATATAACAGAAGTAAATAGGATATATTACTGTGCAGCTAAATTAATAACTGAAAGTTTTATGACAAGAACACAGGGTAATGAGGGAGAGAAAGGGGAAAAATCAAATACAATCATGAAAGTATCGAACAGAGAAAACTATAATGCAACTAAGACAAGAAGTGTCACTGTTAAAAGAGTATAGAAGAGGGAATAGATCAACAAAAATACTTAGAAAGATAGAGGTAATAAAGGTAATGCTCAGTATTAGAATATATCAGGATCTATCATGCACTGTCGCAAATAAACTAAAAATCTCAGCACAGGTGAAAAAACTTAGAAGATACGCAGATAAATATAAAGGAAAAGTACAAAATAAGCAATTTATCGATGACCCAAAAAAGCCTTATAGAGGAATTCGGAAGCAAGGTAAAAGGAATTGAAAGACCACCCCAAAAAAATAGAAATAGATACATTTTGGAATAGTATCTATGAAGATCCTGTGGAACATAACAAAGATGCTAAATGGATAGAAAATGTAAAAGAAAGAATAAGAAGTTTAAAGGTACAGGATATGAAATGTGATGAAGTAGCAGCCAGAGAGACTGAAACAAAGTTAAGAAAAGCCTCAGAATGGAAAACCCCAGATGCAGTACCTAATTTCTGGTTAAAAGTATTAACATCTTTGCATGAAGATTTGGCCATGAGTAAGAACTATTTATCTGCGCACCCCAAACAGACAACAACCTGGCTAACAACAGGAAAAACAATGCTTCTACTTAAGAGTGAACTTGCAAGCTACCCTAAAAATTATAGATTAATAACTTGCCTTCCAACAACATATAAACTATACACTGAAATTGATGCTAACAGAGTGTATTGTCATTTAGAAGAAAACTCAATTACGGTAACAGAACAAAAGGGCAATAAAAGAAAGTCATATGGAACAAAGGATCATTTGCTGTTAAATAAAGTCATAGTGGAGAACTGTAAAGAGGGGAAGAATTTAAGTAGGGCATGGATTGACTACAAAAAAGCATTTGATAGTATCCCACATTCATGGATAAAAGCATGGTTAAAAATGTATAAGATGCCTACACTGATCGACTACATTACAGTGACCATGAAACAGTGGCAGAGCAGTTTTCAATTAAGCCATGATAAAGGAGAAATGATTATTCTAGGGATAAAAACTCAAAGGAAGATATTCCAGGATGACTCTCTGTCACCGCTGCTATTCTGCCTTGCCCTTAACCCATTAAGCTGTCCACTTAACATTTTAGGCCATGACTATAATTTGACTCCTAGAAAGCAACAAAGTGTAAAGATTTCTCATCTTCTCTTTGTTGATGATTTGAAACTGTATAGCTCATCAGATGAGGAACTGAAAGCACAACTGCAAGTAGTCAAAGTCAGAACTTTTTCAGATGATATAAGAATGTCAGTTGGTCTTGATAAATGTGCAAAAGCAACCTTTAAAGCAGGAAAACTGCAGTACCAAGAAAACATCAGTTTAGGACAAAAATGTGATTGATGTAAAAGAACTTGAGCAAGAGGGAATATATAAATATTTGGGAACTGATGAAGGATCAACAATAAAACATGAACAAATGCAAATAAAATTTAGTAAGGAGAACTTTAGAAGATTTTAATTAATCCTGAAAACAGCATTGACACCAAGGAACAAAATCCAAGCTATAAACAATTTGCTCTTCCTGTCCTAACTTACAGTTTTGGAGTGATTGATTGGGCCTAAAGCATGCTGGCTAGATTAGACAGGAAAACAAGAAGGATGCCTTATGCTCACCAAATGATTTATAAAAATCAGTGCATACCAAGATTATATATTCCTCATTCCGAAGGATAGAAGGGCCACCTTGAAATTGATTACATGTATAGATATGCAACCGTGGGACTCCACACATATCTACTGATCTCACAAGACCCAAATGTAGTGAAATTTTTGAAACATGAGGAAAATGAATCTAAGATTACTTCCCTGCTTAGGCTAGCAGAAGCATGTCGGTTTCAAGCAGGAATAGAAATCAAACCACAAGTAGATAAAAACCAGGCAGCAACTGAATGTGCCAAAAAAAAAACAAAAGAAAGAACATAAGGTGAAGGACTACATGAACAGGCAAGAAATATGGAAAATGCATAAATATAGTTGAAAATATAGAAAACTTGTGGTAGAACCTCATGTTGATCAGGAACAAACATAGGAATGGTTAAGGAGAGGTGTATTCAAAACAAGAGATGAAAGGTTAATATTGACAGCACAAGATAGTGGGCTATGTACACATTGGTTTACAATTTCCATTGAACATGTGGGATAAAAAGACAAATGTAGGTTTTTTAAAAACAGAATTGGAAACAGTTGCACACCCCATTGTTGACTGAGACATGCTAATGTCAGGACTGCATACTGAAAGGCATAATACTGTGGCGAGACTGTTGCACTGGGGATTGTGAAAACATTATGGTATTGAAGTGGCTTAAAAGCACTGTAAACATGAGCCACAAAGCATCACAGAAAATGAAGTCTACATCACATGGGATCATCCATTACCAACAGTTCAAAGGATATATGCTAGAAAACT
Source organism: Protopterus annectens (assembly GCF_019279795.1). Lineage (NCBI taxonomy): Eukaryota > Metazoa > Chordata > Ceratodontiformes > Protopteridae > Protopterus > Protopterus annectens. The sequence continues at coordinate 385,389,179 of NC_056736.1, forward strand.
GGATATAGTGGTCCAAAAAAAGAAGACAAAAGTAGCATTGATTACTGAAATCATCACATCCATTGACTACAGTGTCCTGAGCACAGAAAGACACAAAGTCATAAAATATCATGATTTGCAAGCAGAAGTGAAAGCAATGTGGAAGAAAGATACCCAGATAGTTCCAATAGTAGTAGGAGCAATGGGTCTTATAAAAAAAAAAGAGTCTACAAGCATATTTAGATATGCTACCAATACATGTAACTCCATACTAATTGCAGGAGGAGTCATTACTAGGCACATTGTGGGTGCTGCGAAGAACACTTTTGGCTGATATCAAAGAGTGAAACAATACTAATTTCATGAACTTTAATCGTACTTTGACTTAGGAATGGGGTCCATTCCTGTCATAGTATTAGAAACCCAAAAGATTTGGAGAAATTAAAGTGAAATCCCTCCAAACAGCATAAATACTTGCACCTCTAACAGACTGGATTATTAGTGTCAGACACACAGGTGGTACAGCAACTGCTAAAACAAAAAGGAGTCTACTTAGCTGACAACAATAAGGTAACACTGACGTGCTCAGTGTGCAACAAATAGTGAAGTAGCACTAATAATATTCCAAGCTGACTCCAAACAGTGAAAATCAATAAAGTTATGCCCTGAAATCAGTACTCTAAACTCCTGAAACAGCAGCAAATTACTTTCTCTCACAAAATAATTACTAGCAATGATCCAAGCTGGCCCCAAAACACTTAAATTATGCCCAATTATCAATGTGCACTGAAATCAGAAACACACTGTTCTCTCAGATGATAAATGACAGTTTTAGTAAACACACTTCACTGTTGCTGGAATGGACTGAAGGAAGAAGTCATATCCAGTAAAAACGGGTTAAATGTGGCTCCTACAAGAGTTCAGCTGCACAGCTTACAGCACTCCCGACAAAAAGACAGCAAGGTCCACAAGTTAAGCAATAAAAAGCAGAAATTTGAAAACACCAATTGCTATATACCTTGCTACTATTTCAGTAGTAATTTGAACCCCCAGAACAATAGCAGGTTTCCTTCTTTAAGCAATGTTCCATTATGGTCTGCAAATACTCTCAAATTAAACTATGCAACATGCAGTGGAATCAAAAAGCAAAAGTAAACATTGTATGTATTGTTTTGTCTTCTCGCTCTGTTTCATACCTGTATTTCTAAATAACATGGCCAACCATATGCTAAAATTTTGGAAAAAAGCTGTTAGCAAGTTGCCCTCTGTCACATCTGAAATATTTTTAGAACTTTGCACACTTTGTTGTTCTTTCTATTCCTGCAGTTGTATTAATGACAAGTAACTTCATGTCAGTACACATTTTTTCAATGGGGCAGCTTGCTTGTAATAAGATTAACCCTGTTAGAAGCAGTCCACTTTCTCTCCATTTCATTACTTTGCACAACTTTTTCTAGTAACATGCCAATAACAGGGACAGCTAGTTTCATATCATAGGACTCCTTAAGTGTTGTTCCTAGCCACAATGAGGCAAAGACATTTTTTTGTATAATTATCACTATGATAACTACTGCCACAAAAATAAATAAATAAAATAAAATAAATAAATAAAATTAAGTTTCATGACTGTTTTAACATATTAAAGAGAATGTAACTAAACATTTTAATATGTAAATACAGCCCTGATCTATGGTGACAAACTCTAACACCACCAATTCCCTAATAGAGTAAGGGTCTGCATTAGACCAAAACAATTTAAAACCCATCAGCCTGATCAGTTCATCATCATCACCATCATTTTCTACGCAGCTTGCACTGATGAAGGTTATGTTGGTAGCAAGCTTAGCAGTTTAGACCAGACTTCTGTATTCCCAGCTACAGTATCCAACATATTTTGTAGGATCTTCAGGTATTTCCAGGCAAGTTCAGAGATATAACCTCTCCAATATGTCTTGGGTCTGTCCTTGAACCTCTTCCCAGTAAACTGTGCCTGGTATGCCTACAGTGGGAGGCAACTAGGGAGCACCATCACAAGGTGATTAAATAACCTCATCTAACTTTTGTCAATGTGAAGGAGCACTGGATGCACCCTAAGGTCTTCCTGGATCATTGTGCTCCTCACACTTGGAAGGAGCATCTTTTGTGCTGCCTGCATTTATAGTTTCATCCTTTCAGCCTCTACCGACATGCAGTTAGGATATGGACACATTTATCCTATGCAGTTTTATTACTTGTTCAGTAGAGTTGAGTACAATGCCAGAAGAACTACAATTGCTACATCAATCTTCTGGTCAGTCTTCTAATCCCATCTTCCTTCAGTTGTGAACAAAAGTCCAAGATAATTAATTTTCTCCACCTGAAGCAGATGTTCCAGACATAAGCCCACTCTTTCTGGAAAAGAACCGTGATTTCTAATTTGGAGATGCTGATTTTCTACATTCTGCAGCAAATTATTCTAATGTAGGCTAGAAATCTCACTTACTTGAGGCAAGGAGATCAATATCATCTGTAAACAGCAGTAATGAAAATCTTTTATCCCCAAAGTAGATGCTCTCCACTCATTACATACATCTCAGTATTTTTATAAGCTATTTTTTTGCTAATAATATAATATAAATCATAAAAAACACAATATAACTTCCCCATCAGATGCTAACCCTTATAACAGTATTCATATTTTCTTATTCTTGTATTTCTTTTCCATTAAAATATGAGTAGCTGTCATTTGGCAGTTATTTCAACCATAGTAACCAACGCTATAAGAACAAACATTAACAACAAAAATAACTTCTGTACAATCTTCAGTTTTAACTTAATGCTTTATGACACCCAAAACTTAGCATTAACTTTCACTAACAGATTGACTTCTCCAGCTTTACTCAGTATTAAAAATATTTTTCTGCATCATGAGCACACAACTTTTACCATCAAGAATGGATCCATAACTCTCCACTTTACAATTTCTTTATACCTGTCTGTCCATCGAGGATAAAACTCCTCACCTGTTACTGCCTTCATTTTCATTATTCACCTCCCACCTTCACCTCCCGCTTGCAAGTTCCCAACCTTACATACCCATCTTCAACACTATGCTTGAACGCTTCTTTCACTGCAGACCTCTTCTTATTCCCTTTTCCTTTAAAACTCATCTAGTTCCTTATCATTTCTTCTGTAATCATTTTCCCATGTGTCTATAATTCACCATGTCTTCTTCAGTCCTTTTCACATTTGCCAGATGCACACTTCTCTCACTGAATCTGCCATCCTTCTCTCTCACATTAGCTAATTCAAAGGGCTTCTCTAATTCCTGACCCATTATTTTGTAATAACCACCACAGAACCCCATGGCCCTTCTGCTCTCTCTGTTTGAATACCATAATTGCCACTGCAGGATTTGTAATACTGGAATGAACTGGAAATAACTGAATGAAACTGAAATAAATGTTTTTATCTTTTAAAGGAAAACTCCACCCTAGAACTAAAAAAATGTTTTTTTCACTCTGTCTTTGTTTCCTGACCTATTTTAACACCTCAAAATCAATCTAAGTGCTTTATTTGTAATTTTAACCTGTTTTCCCAACATGGCTACCAATGAGGCTTGATGTATCAATGTGATCTTGTTTTCCCTAAACCCTTCCTCTTCCCCATAATACTCTTTATGTCTCATGCCAGACATAAGTAACTTTGAATTCCCATGACATTAACATATAATGGGATTTGGGAGGGTCACTGTTATTTTCTTTATCTTCTATAAAAGGACTGCTTCTTTTCTGTCTCTAATCACCATCATTTATGTTTGTCTCAGACCTTTTTTACACTATACTTAGATGTTATCCAGCTACAGCCAGAAAAGTAATTAAATTGCTGGCCTTTGCTCAATGTTTTCTTTTGTAGTTCAAGAGGAATTGAGAGTCCCCTCCCCCCACACTACTGCAGAGGTGTTAAAACTGTCACTGCACTGAGACCCTTGCAGAATCAATTCCTCTTAGACTACAAAAGAAAACACTGAACAAAGGCCAGCAACTTAGTTGCTTGAGTGTTGAGTTTAACCTTTCAACAAGACCATTAGTCAGGGGATGGTAGGGGTGGTCTTTAGGTGCTTCACCCCCAAAGTACTTCTACAGACAAGCCAGCAGGTATGGCATTAAATTGGCACCTCTGTCAGTCAGTATTTCTTTTAGGAAACCTACCCTGCTGAAAATATCTAACAAAGCATTTGCCACTCTTTCTACCTCAGTGAAGGACAGAGCCACTGCATAAGGGTATCTGGTAGCATAATCTACTACCACTAGGATATACTTTTTCCCTGTGGAATTTGGGGTACTCAAAGGCCCCACAATATCCATAGCTACTCTCTGCAATGGCTACTCAACCACAGGCAAAGGCATCAAAGGAGCTTTCACCTTGTCTCCTGCCTTGCCTACCTTTTGGCACTGCTCACAGGTCCTGCAGTACCCTATTACATCTCTGGAAATCCCAGGCCAATAGAAGTTCTGCATAATACGTCTGTGTGTTTTATGCCCATATGACCTGACAGGGGAATATCATGGGCTATGGCTAAAATTGCCAGATGGCAGGCTCCGGGCATTTCCAACTGCTGTATTCTTTCACCCTCTAGCCCTCCCTCAGGGGTCCACTCTCTATAGGGTCTGAGAGCTGAGCCTGCCTCAACTCTCTCTTTATAACCCTTCCCAGCTCCCCTTCCACAGGAAGTCTGGTATTCTCTAACAGCAGTGCCTCATTGTCAGCCTGGGTACTACTACTCATGTCTGCCCTTGCAGTTACTCTGTCCAAGGAAACATCAGTACCCACAAGCAGCTGTGGCTCACCTTCAGTCACACTGCTACAAGGTAGCTCCCCCCTGAAGTAACCACCTCACCAGTCCTGGCTGCATGTGTGGTCTGTCTGGGTCTCCCCCAGGCTACCAGACCCACATCCTTGTCTCCAAGCCTGACTGCATGTAACTGCATGCACACATGGTATTGCATTATCAAAATCATTCCCTATCAGGACATCTGCAGGATGGTAGTTTGGTACCCTTGTTGTCTCGAGACAACCTATTGTTGGCATTTTGTCATTCCTGCTCACTGGCTCTCCCAACATTTGTTCCCCACCTTGACTCTGTCAACATCTATATGCTACATGGCTGAATTCAAAACATTTAACCCTTGGTCCTGGACATGTACCTGGACTAGTGGCTTCCCTTGCTACTGGTGGACTCTGTTGGGGCAGTCTGGGCTTCCCACCATGGGTTCTGTTAGACCCATGAGCATCACTGGGTGTCTCTTTCCTGTGCAGTGATGTCCTGCTTGCTAGGTATAGGTCACCCTTCTTCCCCAACCCATCTACAGTAGTGCATTGTCTATTAGTTAACCAGATTCTCATGTCCTCAGGCAAAGTGCTAAGGGCTTTTTCCCTCAGCAAAAGGTCTGCCAGCCCTTCAAAAGTGGTACCTTGACATCCACTCACCCAACTATGAAAATAAGTGCTTAGTTCAGCAACATATTTACACAGACTTTCATCTGCCTTGCGTCTATGCTTACAAAATGTTTTCCTATAAGCTTCAGGTGTTAACTTAAAATATTCTAGCAAACAGTTATATGCAACATTATCATTTAAACAATCAGTATCAGACAGTTTAGAAAGAACAATTACAGCTTCACCATGGAGTAAAGGGGGGACAGGAACTGTACCCCAGAGCCCTTGGTCAACATTAAACTGTTGACATAACCTCTCAAACATATGAATGAAACTATTAAAATGATCTCCCGCTGTAAATTGTGGAAGAAATGTACTGACCTTTGGTGCTTCTGGGATTTGGTTACTCCCTTCCCCATTACCTCCATGACTCTGGTGAAGAATCACCATCTCCTTTTCCTGTTGCCTCTGCATCTCATTCTCTTCAGCCTGCAGATGTCACAGTTTCTCATTTTCCTCAGACTCCAGATGTCTCACTCTCTCTGCTGCTTCTATTTCCAAATGCTTGGCCTCCAACTCAAGTCTCTCTAACTCCAGATGGAGTTTTAAGTCCTCTGTGGAAAAGTTCAGCTGTCCATTCCCTGACAGTTGTACATCTTCACGGCCAGTCTGATTGTCCTCCTGGTTGCTATTCTGTGATGCAGCTGTGACAAAGCTGCAATCATGTCTGCTTTAGTTAGGTTGGCATGCACCATTCCTTTAGCCTGGCACATCTCAGCCAACTGGCTCCTTGTCACCTTGCCATACTCCGCTGCTGACATGCTTGCCTGATCTGATAAATGAAAAAAAGTATTCCCGTAACAGACTCAACGAAGGCTGTCCCAAAAACGTCACCAAAGTGCCAGTTCAACAAATCAGACTCTTCAGTCCAAAGATATATTTCCACAAGATTTAATGAACGAAAAACATAGAGCATAGGTTAAGCACTTTCATTTCCAAAAAACGGAAACTTCTTCAGAACAACGTAACATCCTGTAACACACATATATATATATCGTAAATTAAATTAGTTAATTGATTTATCATATCCAATTAATATAAAATGTTAAAACAAGAGTATTTTAAAAGCAAAGCAATGTAGTTATTCTTGTAAAAGTATTGTTCACATTTTAAACTCTTCCAGTACTTTACACAATACTCCCTGTGTTGTACTTGTATGCAAAATTCAAAATACATAATTCAAATTACATAAAAGTACATGAATTCATAAATTCATAAATCACATAACTGTGCAATATGTTAATTTGAAAACTTTTCATTGAAACAAAAAAGTACATATGTACAAAAAATAAAACAGTTGTTAATACATAGTATACAATAATTATATATATATATGTATAGATATATATATATATATATATATATATATATATATATATCAAGTCAAAATTGATGTATAAAAATGATTGAATATCTATATATTAATAAATAGATAAATAAATGAATGATGTATATAAATATGTAATATAGTGTAAATGATATAAATATATAATATAGTATAAATATAAATGTAAATGTACATATACATAAATTAATCATAAATACGTATAAGTTCCTTCATAAGTTGTGTTAATGTATGCTTGCCTGATCTCCCTGACTAACTAAGCTAACGAAAAAAAAAAAAATTGTGATATGAACTCTGAATGTTAACTGTGTGGATGATTAAGAGTACAAACACCTTCAGTGACCACTGTACACAGGCTACAAGAATTCAATATCCACACCGATACAAGCCAATAAATATGTGATGTGGCTATCTCCACCACTATCACCCATTAATATGTGATGTGGGTATCCCACCACTGCCAAACAATTAATATGTGATGCCCCTGCATTGGTCCAGTAATCAAGGAGCCTCAATCCTCACCACTAGCACCAGTGAGGGACATACACATTGGGAGGATGACAAGTACACAGACAGTAAAGTAAAATTTTCCTTAAGAGTACACAGAGATCACAGTCTGTCTGGGGCTGGATTCTCACTCTCTCTCTCCAGATCCCCATTAAGACTCCCCACTGGCACAACTATAGGGTTAGGTTCTCAGCCGAGCAGTCAAGTCAAAACCACCAGCACCCTCTCTGTCTAACCAGTTCTTCATGTCCCTGCACAAGTAGCTGATCCACACACTTGAGATATGATTTATATATAGACACATACACACCTGGGAAAGGATGGCACAGGTTTACTAGCTATGCCCCCTTCTGCCCAGACTATAAGGTAGTACCAGCTGCCACCAGCCACCCTTACTTATCAGCTACTTTTAAGGCCCTTACCAAAGGGTGCCCAATCTTACTGTGTAATGTTACTATTATCCAAATGGTAAGTGTGACCAAGACTTGCAAAGCTATTTAAGAGTGGTCTATACAGTGTCACCAAATACACATGCAAGTACTTTAAGAGCTTAAATATCTCTAAACAAACCAGCCAATATTAAAGGGTTTAAATATATTTAATAATAAATAACAAAAGAACACGTCAATACTCAAACAACACAGTAACTACAGAGCTCAGAATCACAGGAAATATTTTAAAACAACATTGCAGGACAGTCTCAAATAAATACAGAAAACATTTAAACTAATCTTTATTATATTCCTATCTATACCTAAGAGATATTACTGTACCATGGTTACTTACTATTTAGCAAGGCAAGTGCTGATGAGAGGATGTTTCCAGGTCCAAAGACAAATACAAAATGCACAGTCTCTGAGATATTTCTCAAATTAATATCAAATATTACTGCTGGTTCAGCTGGATGACATCATCCTTTGTTGCCTGCCTTCAGTTCCCAAGCTAAACAGATACTTAGAAGTTAGCACCTCTGTGTCAAAAATACTTCTCTCTCTCATGTGTGCAGCTGCTAGAAAGTCACAGAGCAATAAAAACACTTTACATTTTAAACCTAGTAATTATTTCTGTTTCAAGACAATAGAAAGAAACGTCTAGCTCTAGACATCCTGTCTCCTTCAGTGAAACTCAGAGATAAACACAATCATAAAACATTCTATTCTTTTCCAGTAGGGTACACTGTAGTTACATTCGTGAAGCTAGTACATAACATACAGTGCTGTATAAATCATATCAATATTCACAAATAACATAGAATTATTTACAAAATTCCAGCTAGCTGGGCTGGCAGTGTCACAGATGCCAATAATACTGGGATCAAATATTACAGTTTCCAACAACATTGCTGATAAACTGAAACAGACTGAATTATGATGTCCATAGCTTCTGCACTAATTATACTCAGAATTATTCCTGTCCTCCTAAATAATATAATTAATATTCTGCAGTGCTGGATATTTGACCTGACTTCTGCACTCACTCTTGAATGGCTGTACCAAATGTCTGAGGACTGCACTTCAATGACTTTCTACATATCTGTCCAAATGAACTAACAATCATGTGTCTGAATTATCTCTCCTAATAATAATAAATCCCTGTAAATTTCTACATTCCTCTTTAACCTTGGCTCCCAGGCATGTTTATACTTAATGTACTGCACACACTGTTATTACAACTTATTCTTATCAGTATTCTTGACTGAAGGTTACTGAAACTTTGCTTGCTATTACATTAGCATGTAAAATGTAAAATGAAGATATTTGTCTGATTTAATATAGCTGCATTTCCAGGCCAATGCAAAGATAATACTATAATCGAAACCTAATCTTACAAATCCCCATGAGACCCCTAAACAAGGGTCTATTTTTGTAGTACTAATATAAATTAAGACATAGGTTTATAGCTGGGTACTAGGCTATCGGCCCTAGGGCCTATACAAGCCTAGCCAAAAAGGTACCCTGGCTTTCACCACCCAAGAAAATTATTTTCATGTGCCCCAGTCAAGCAGAGCCACAGAGGTGATCCCTGGGGGTGAATTTCCTATTTCCCATCCAAGCATCAAGATTCTTCTTGAAGAGTGCTAATGAGGAGCTTTGTTTGATATAGACAGGTAGTTTGTTCCAGAGTATGGGAAGTCTCTAGGACAGGAAGCTATCCATCCAGCATGTTCTGTTTATTATGGTGACAAGGTTTAGGTCCCTAGAGCATGTAACTCAGAGGGACTGGGATTTCTTTAAGTGGAGCATGTCCAACAGCTCTGGGTTTCACATAGCTTTGTATGTTAGGCAGATATCGCCTCTGAGTAGGTGATATGTGATGGAGGAAATCTGGAGTTTTTTGAGACAGTCTGCTTAGGGCATCTGTTTGAGGCTGGTAATCCTCTTTGTGAGTAATTTCTGCAGCCTTTACATTTGTTGTAGATGTCTTGTGAGGTACATACCAAAAGGGGTGCTGTACTCTATAATGGGTCTAATGAGTGACGAGTAGAGGAGGAACAATGACCTATTTTTTTTCTGGATGAGAAACCTTTTGTGATGAGGTGTGCCCACATAGAAGGATTTCCTGACTATTGTGGTGATGTGATTATCAAAGGAGAGACTACTGTCCACCTGTGTCCCAAGGTCTCTTATCACACTTTCAGTGTTAAGTAGACTACCACCTATGTGGTAGCTCATGGGTACAGAGGTTTTACCAAAGGGGATGACAATGCACTTTCTGGCATTGAGCTTGAGGCCATGGCTTTGACACCAGGCATCTGTCTCAGTGAGGCCCTTTTGTAGGATGTCCATATAATTAGGAGTATCAGTTATGGCTCCTAGTTTGCAGTCATCTGCAAACTTCATTAGCCAAAGACCTTCTGTGTTAACTTGTACTTCAGAAAAGTAGATACCAAACAGGAGAGGACCCAGGACTGACCCCTTTGGTACTCCACTTGTCACTGGTATGAAGTCAGATTTGGAGTCTGCTGCTTTCACAGTGTGGGTTCTGTCAGTGAGCCAGTTGTTAACCCATCTTGTGACATAGGGATTTATACCTAGTTTAGTGAGTTTATCTATAATTCCAGAGTGGGGAATGGTGTGAAAAGCCTTGGCGAGATCTAGATCTAGGCTGTGTGAACTAGATATCAGATTGGATGTGTGAACCACCTTACTCTCGTCTACGACATTGGTGACTGCTTCAAAGAAGTCAATCAGGTTTAGAAAATGTGATCTGCCTTTTACAAACCCAAACTGGGTGGCGTCCAGAGTTTGAAGATTACCAATGCCTTTGTTTATAAGTTCGATGATGATACGTTCCATGGCCTTGCAGACCAGGCTCATTCGGCTAATGGGGCGGTAGTTCCCGGGGTCCATGGTGGCTCCCCCTTTATGGGGTGGGATAACCGTCACTGTGCACCATTCAGTGGGCACAAAGCATGAGGTGAGGCTATGATTGAACATGGTGCTTAGGTGGGATGCCAGTTCATTCTGTAGCTCATGTAGAATGCAGCCTGGGATGTTGTCAGGTCCCATGAATGCTGTGTTCTTGGCTTTGGAGAGTGTGGTTTTTATCTGTGCAACCATGATTACAGGAACTTTGCATTCTTCTGGTATAGCGATGGGCCCTTTAGGGGGTGGGGGGGGTAAAGTTAGCACTGAACCTATCTGCCAGGATGTTGACAATATCAGTTGGTTCTGTATATTTAGTGCCATTGTGCTGTAACTCAGAGCAGATCTGAGTGTTGCCATTGAGATTCTTGACATAGCTATAGAATGTTTTGTGGTTGTCTTTAGAATCAGTGGTGATTTTTTCATAACTAGCTTTGGAGGACTATATGATGGATCTCAGCTTCTTACTGAAGCTGACCAGGGAGTTCTTCCAGTCATGGGATTTTACTCTTTCTTGGAACCGTTTTTTTCTTCTGTTGTAGAGTTTGTTTATGGCAGGGGACCACCAGATTGGCTTCCTTTTTTTTGGAGGATAGCACGATCTATGCACACATGTAAGTGCTTATAAAGTGCATTTGTGTAGAATTCAGCAGTCATACCTCTATTGTCTGTCTGCATGGGTGTCGGAAAGTTTGCCACTTCTGTCTTAAGAAGCGTGAAGTTGGCTTTGGATAAATTTTTGACGGTGGTTTCCCTTATAGGGTTGGGGGCAGGATGTGGATGTTTAGGCTGATTAGCTTGTGGTCAGATCTGACCAATGAGGAATTGACCTCTGGTGTGGAACACCAGTTGCCCATGTTGATAATGACCAGGTCTAGGATATTGCTGACCCTGGTGGGGGTGTGGATAAGTTGATCCAAGGCATTGGAATTTATGAATTCCAGAAAACGTCGAGCAAAAGAGTTGGTACATGAGTAGTTTTCCAAGTTAATGTTGGGGTAGTTGAAATCACCCATTATTAGGGTGTTGGGTTGTACCCTAATATTTTCCAGTGTATCAAGAAATAAGGAGTGGGAATCCTGGGGCATGGTGGGGGATCTGTAGCAAGTTACAACTTGGATTGCTGTCTTGCCCGGAATTAGTTGCACTTAGATAATCTCGGATGCGTTATGCTGAGCAACTAGTGGCTGATAGGTGTGGCATGAATTATAGCCTGGTAATGCAGGGTTGCTCTCTGGAGCTTTGAACCAGGTCTCTGTCACTGCACAGATGTTGATGTTCACCATTTTAAGGAGTGCCTCGAGTGAATGCATTTTGAGGTTTAGACTTCTAGCATTGAGTAGCATTACCCTCAGATTTTGCTTGCTTGTAACTGTTACAGTGGTGAATTTGTTATTTGAACCTTGCCTAAAAAGGTACTATAGGGGTGACAAGAGCCTTAGCCAATATCTGGAATCCCAAGGGTGACAGGTGCAGGCCATCTCTGGCAAAGCATCATGGTCTGTTGATCATGTCATCCCAGACAGACAGATACTGGATTCCCTTAGAATGACACCAGAAGTTTAGCCAATTGTTGAAGTCAATCATTTTGTCCTTGTACTGTGGTATCATTCTGGGTGATGGCAGGATGCTACTCAGGGCTAGGCTTATACCTGCCTGGGCTACAAGATCAGAGAGCTCCTGCATGTATCTTTTCATGTAGTCCAGGGACAATGACAGAGTCATATTTGTACTTGTTGTGGAGTGACCTGAGTGCGTGTGTTATGTGGCAGATCCTGGCACCTGACAGGCAGCTGACAGTAACTTACTGCTTGTTTAGCCTGGTGAGTGGAATATCAGTGTGCCTAAGTATAGAGTCATCTATGATTAGAGTGTTGGGTATGTTGTTATGCCTTATGGGCTGTGGTTGAGTGTCGCACTGAGTTTGTGGGCTATGTGTCATTTGGGTTGTGTTGGGGGGGTGGAGGTTGCATGTGTTTCTGCTTTGGAGGTCTCTGTTGCTTGATCAGATTTTTATTGAGAGCCTCTGCAAATGTAGGTGTGTGTTTTGTATTGCTGTGTGTGTGTTTTGGTGGCATAGGTTTTGAGGGACTATGCGATGAGTGTGGTGTGGTGCAAGTGTTTATGTTCTCCTCTTGACTGTCTAGTCCAGTCTTGGTTGAAGAGAACTTTGCTTCCAGTTTGGCTATATAAGTGCATCTCTCACAAGTTGTAGTGTTGGGTGGTAGGAGAGGGTTGTCTGAGTACATGAGGCAATTGCTGCATTGCCCCAAGATGCCCAGATTCATCAGGTAGACAGGAGAAAACACTGAGAGCTGACCCTTAGATATGCCTGGATAGGTGCTTATTTATTAAGTACTAAAAACTGTTTTCCTCTAGACAAGTGAGGAAAGTTGAGTGCTGTAGTAATTTATAGCTTATTTAGTGCTTACAATGAGTTCTGAACAAGTGCTGAGCTCAAAGAAACAGATTTGAGTGCTAAAACTAAAAAACTGGCCAGTTCTAATGGAAAATTTGAAGAGCAGACTTTGTGGCACCAGGAATAGTTTAACCCTAGCTAAGTGGCGATGCATAAAGTGTATTTTTATTTTAATATAACAGTAGCAAATGAGCAAACTGATTTAAAGAAATGAACCAATAAAAACCTAAAAACTGAGCCCCATTCCAGCAGTATTCCATCAGACAAGTTCTAACTGTACACTCCTGCCACTACGGTGCAGGGGAACCTTCTCCAAAAAGATGGTCTGGATTAGTACTCAAGTTATCAATATCAATCAATAAATGCAATAAAGTAGGAAGAAACACAAATACAGTAAAAGCAGATGAATAAAGTGCAATTTTTATATAACAATAGAAAACAAGCAAACTGATTTAAACAAATTACCCAATTAACCAGTAAAAAAGCTAAAAACTGATCTCCATTAGAGCAGTATTCAATCAGACAAGTTCTAACTGCACACTAGTGCCATTAGGGTACAGGGGAACCTTCTCCAAAAAAGATGGCCTGGATTAGCGCTCAAGTTATACAAACAAAGCTAGATTCAGTATGCCTGAATCTAGTCTATGCTACAGCAAACAAGGCACATCAATTTCAGAAAGAAACAGTTCTAATAAGCAGACACAATAATCCTTTAACCAGAAATTCCCAGCTCAGAAGGGCAGAATCTAACCTGTCCTCCCACAAGAGTGCAGACCACAAACATTCTTAATGTAAAACAACTGGTCTGAAGCCCAAGTGCTTAAACCAAAAGGCTTAGAATAACAGTTACAATTTAATCTGGCTACTAACAAGAAGTAATAAATGCAGCAGAATAAATACAATTGAGTACTTTTAAGAAGAGGCAAAAGCAAAATAAAGTGCAATTTTTTTTTTTTTTTTTTTTTAGTAAAGTGCAAGGAGAGAGGAAGGAGGAGCAGAGGTTAAGTACCAAAGTGGGTTGATCCTTCTCAAATGTTCTCTCTGTATTAAGTAGAGTGAACACCAGACTGGGAGGGGTGTCCCAGATCAAATTTACAGTAGGGGTGGGCAACTGCAAAGTCACCAACTATAACAACTCTACAAGAATAGGGTGGGAGGGGGAAAAAAAGTTCAGGACAGATGAGAAACATAAAACAATGCCAGAAAATATATAAAAAAAATTCAGTCAGGAAAAATTAAGACAATGCAGAACTCTGAAAGGTTAAAATGCCAAGAAATATACTTATCAGTCAGCGATAAACCTGATCTTAGGTTTTCTGGCCTATGCAAGGTCTATTTTACTATTTATGTAGGATTTAACAAATGTCTCTGGAATTAATGAACTTTGATTTACTTCTGTAATTTCTTTATACATTTATTAATGTAGTCTGCAAATGATACTATAGTGATTACTAGAATTACTATAACAGCTATAAAACAATGTATCCTTATCTGGTAAATAAACTTACAATTTTAATTTTGACCACAAAGTGCTCTGTTAATTATCTGAAAATCTTTTGAAGTCCCTTAACTTTATGATTTAATTATAACTTGGCAATTTTTTAACATGTAGTATAACTGGCATTAAACATCATACGTAGTCATTGATAAACTCTCTTTTTGCACTTATATGCATTTTGAAGCATAATTACCATACACTGTATTAACTTGTTTCTGTAAATCTTCAGCTAGATTTGTTACTAATAATCATGTCCATGTACATTATTAATTTCCATGTGCTGTAACAGATGTCTGCATTTTAAAATTTTGTCTAACTATCTGTGTGCTGTAATAGTACATTTACTAAAAGCTATGCTTTCTGCAAACCCTGTCTAATTAACAATACTTATTATGTAGTGTGCACTGTATTCTGTAACCAATAAACAAATTAATTCTGACCTGTCATCCCCTGAGTATATTAAATAACTAGTTATTCTTTAAATTATTTTGAAAAGCCAGTTACAAATAATTCTGTCACTTCACCCTTAATAATGACTGAATATATGTATATATATATATAGGTTTACTACTTTACAACGAATTGTCACTTAACTGTAAATGAAAAGTAGAACCCCACATCAGTGAAAGTGCACGTTTGCTGACGTCTAGGCACCCAATCGCCTCACAAATAAAGCAAATATAACAAAAACATGCTTTTGCAGGGGGGCAAGCCCCCCTGCACCCCCATGTGGGCATTGTGCCCCCACACACCCCTCACTTAAATATAACAACTCCGAGATTACACTACAGCGAGAAAAAGGGAATATTCCCATTCTGCACTGTATTGTGATCTCCGTAGTCAGTTTTCAAAGTTTCAGTACTTTGAACAAGTGGGTTCATACAAGTGAATTTCGAAGTACTGAAACTGCGACCAAAAACAACAGTAGACCCATATATATATATATATATATATATATATATATACACACACACACACACACACACACACACACACATATATATATATATATATATATATATACACACACACACACACACATACTATTTATATATATTGTAAACTGTCTAGTTATGCTGTTAGGAATGTATAACTGAGCATTAATGTTATATTCTGAAATATATTACACTGAACATTTATGAATGTCATACTCTGAAAGCTGGTTGAAATTTATACTATAGTGACACATATTTATAATGAACATTTGAAATAGCTATGTATAAATGTTATATTCTAGAAACTATAAAACTAACACTAAATAAATACCTTTCCTGATAGTATCATTTGAATACAGATAAAAGCATAAATTGAAAATTAGTACTGCTATACAATTGTCTGAAAACATAAAAACATTTGCATAGCTGCTCTAACTCTAATCGGCATAAATGCACATCTGTTGTATACACATTTTAATACTTTGTTTATATAACTGAAATGCATTTACTGTATATGTACTGAATAAACAAAGACTGAAGAAAAACAATTATCTTCACTTCTGCTTTGGTGGTCTTGTTTTTCTGTCAGTACATGAGTTCTGAAGGACAGCTATTAGCAAGTTTGGGACTTACTCTGCATGGTCCCAGTCAATGCTGAGGTATTGCAAGAAGTCTCCTTTCTCTCCTACCCACCTCTAGTGCAATGCTGGGTGGCAGATGGAATGATTTTTCCTGACTATAAAAAAAATGCATTCTGGAATACCAAAGTGGAAATTATTTAAATTTTAAAACTGACAGTGTGTCTTTTTGTAGTAGTATCTGCAAACCATAAAAAAGCAGTATCAGGTCCTTAAAATAACATTTGGAGCTTTAACAATTATAAACCAATGGCAATTGCCACCAAGCAAACTGATAATGTACTATAACAAAATAGACCTAGGTTACTAATAAATAAATTCTTGCAGGTCTGTAATCTAACAGAATTATTCAAGTTTTCCACTGTCTCTCCATGTAAATAGGCACCATCCCACTGTGAATACATCCCTATTCTGCTAGCTCACAAAACTTTAAACATTTCTCCAGTTCCTTTATTACTGATGCCCATAATCACAGTTTCAGATCACATTGCCTGTGCCCATACTTTTTCTTCTGGTCCTTTATTCTCCACAGAAATAAATTATTATACCAATCACCCCAGTTCCATGTCTACTTTCTTTTCTTTCAAGTTTGCACTTAACACCTGCCAAAAATTCTATTCTGCCATGCATCTACATCACTAGACCTACCTTACCATTACAGCATCCTAACCTCAGTCTCCTAAATTCTAATAATCTCCTCATGCCCATGCTGTTTCTAATCCCATAATCAATGATCCACGTCCCACTCGACCACTCTTACCGTACTCCTTCCTCCCCTGTTTTCCTTAAATACTTGTCTGAGCATTTCTTTTAGCTACTGTCTGTCTTGTTTTTCCACCCTTTTGCCTACATTCCAGTATCATCTCCTACTTTCCTTGTTTATCCATACTATTCTAATGTCATCACTGAGTACTGAGATACATTATGTTTAAGTATTTCTCACAGGCACTGAAATATGAAGTTTTGTGTTGGTATCTATAAGACAGAACTAAGAAAACAGTTTATGAGCAACCATATACTCTGTATTTGTAGGAGGCTTCCATTTTTTGTCTATGAATCAGAATTTATATTTTACTCAGAAAGAATTTATATTCATGGGTGAGTGATGAGGTTTATTGTCCAGACTCTGTGCAGTTTGTGTTGTTCTTCTATGGCCCTTAGACCACAACTCAGGAATTAACATTATGAACCTCTATTCTACCTCACTACCATCACCGGGAACCAATCCAATCTGATATCTAGTTTATATTCATCACTGGAAAGGGTAAACTGTTTCTCCCTCCCCCACCATTCTATCCAAACATCAACTCAAACTTCTTTTCCCATCTATTTATTTATTTACTATTTATTTGTCTTTGTTGACCAGGAAAAGTCAAATTGTGTAAAACCCATTTCAGCAGAGGCCCGGGGAGAAAAGCTCCACATTTAAGTTACACATGATGTACATTTGTAATTGAAGAGTAAAAACATCCACACATGAGCTTATTTACATGATTTTTACACATCTTTCCCCGGGATTCATGAAGCTCGGCGCAAGGCCGGCGTAAGGCCTGCGCCGGCGGTGCATGGAATATCCGGTGCAGTAGCGCCATATACATATTAATGAGAGTGCACCGGAATCACAGACACGTGCGTAGTGTCGTGGCGAGCCCACCCAAAAAGCAAAAATTTTTTGTTTTTTAATGAAAACCTTTAATAACCAAAAAAAAAAAAAAGACCTTTTTTTTTAAGGTTCCCCTAAAATTTAAATTTTAAATTTTTTTGAAAAGGTCTTTTTAATAAAAAAGAATTAATTTTCCCCCAAAAGTTTTTTTTTTTTTTTTTTTTTTTTTTTTTTTTTTTTTTTTTTTTTTTTTTTTTTTTTTTTTTTTTTTTTTTTTTTTTTTTTTTTTTTTTTTTTTTCCAAAACTTCCAAAAATTTTTCCCACCCCATTTAATTTTTTACATTTATTTGTTTTTGTTCCCCAAAAATTTAAAATTTTAAACCCTTTTTACGACCCCAAAAATCACATTTAAGTTCACTTTGTGCCCCTTTTTTTGGTTTTTTTAAAAAATAAAAAACCAATCCCCCACCATGACCTTTTTTAAAAGTTTTTAAACCCCCAAATTCTTTCCCGGGATTCATAAGCCTCCCCAAAGGCCCTAACCTCGCCCCTTTCAATAATTTCCCCCTTCCCCATGCGCCAAAACCCCCAAAATTAATGAACCCCCCACAAACCACGACCCCCTGCCTTAAAATCGGGGCGACCCCTTTTTTTGGGATGTCTGGGGTTTTTAACCCTTTTTTGGGGGCCCTAATTCCGACACCCACTTTCCGCCCAAATTTTTTAAGGGCACACCGGTCCTGAGAAAAAACCTTTATTTTTAAGTTTTTCCAAAAAGGGCCCTAAATTAAGGGGGAACAAAAAAGAAGCCCCCAAGGGAAAACCCCTTTTAAGGAGCAAAATACCAAAAGGGGACCCCCTTCCCCCCTTTTTTGCATGTCAGTTTTAACTCAGAAAGGGTTTAAATTCAGGGGAAATGGAGAGGAAAAGGTCCCAACCTCCCCATTTGGTTGGGGCAGCCCAAAATGGAAAACATTTGTTTCCCCCCCCGGAAAAAAGTATTAGAAATCCTAAAATTTTTTTCCCATTTAAAACACAATAAATTCCCCTTTTAAATTTAATTTACTAATTTTTTTTTCTTTTTCCCGGGAAAATAAATTTGGAAACCCCCTTTTAAACAGAAAACCCAAAAATTCCAAAATTTTAATTTTTTTAAATTTAAGGAAAACAAAATGAATTTCATGTTTTAACCTTTGTTATGGTGGGGCCGAAAACCCCCCGGGGCCCCCGGAAAATATCCCAGCCCCAAAATAAAAGGTAAAACCCCAACACGACAGGGCTGGTAAGGGGGTTACCGGCCCAAAGGTGGAGGGCACCCCGGGAGGCGTCTGCCCTGAACAACCAAAAATGGTGACCCCGGGCCCCCGCCCAAATTTAAATAACCAGGTTGAGAATAAAACCCCATATCAACATATGGCCAAATTAAGGAAAAAAAAAAGGAACCCAAAGGCAAAAGGGAAAAACCCTAAAGGGAGGCAAAAATGAAGCCCTGTCCGAAATGCCCGGGGTAGTGTTTCCTCAAAAAAGGGTGTCCACCTTTCAGGCCCCCACATGGGCAGGAAAAGGTCCCAAACCCCATTTTTGGGGCACCCAAGGCATTTGTCCCCAAAAAACTTTAGAAAGGCTGTGTGCAAAAAAAAAGAAAGGAACAAGATATCCCAGGAAAAGGGTGCATGAAATTTTTTTCCCGCCCCCAGAAATCCTTTGAAAAATAAACGGAATGGGAAAAATTGAAATAATGAAATTTTTTAGGCAAACCCCAATGTTTTCATGCTAAAATGCCCTTGAAATTGTCGGCCAAAAAATGTATCCCCGGAAAACCCAGACCCGGGGGAAAAAGGTTAAAACCCCACACAATGGGCTTTCCCCGGGGCCCTGGGGTAAATGTTTGGAACCCCTTTTGGACGCGGGCAAAATCGTAAAAGGGTACCAACCCCCCCAAAAATTCAAAAAATGTAAATGGCTCATTAATTTCGGAATGGAACACCGGCAGGGAAAAGAAAAAAATGGAACCCCCAAACCAACTATTTTTCATAGAAGGGCAAAAAATAACTGTCACGGGGACAAGTCGGGTTGGAACCCCGCAAATTTCGCCAATAACATCCCCATGGGGGCGGAAAAGGTCCCCCAAAAACAAAACAGGGACATCCAAAACGGGTGTTTAAAAACAAAGAAGGGGAAATCCCCAAACACAGGGAAAATTGCTCCCTCCCCGGCCCCAAAACACCGGTCAAGGTTTAAAAGGAATTGGAAAAACCCCATGCATTGGGGGATAAATGTTTGTTTCAGAAATTATAAAAAACCCAAATGAAGCCCCCAGTTTAAAACCCAAAATTATATAATTTTTAAAAATTTTTGTTTTACAATATGGAAAAGAACTTAACCCCCCGCAGGTAAATTGGGTAAAGGCTGCTGTAATGTGTGGAATTTGAACCTGGCAGTAACCCCCCAAACCCACATTTTTCATGCCGGTCACTTTAATTAAAATTTGGGGCTGGGTTTCCCAGAAAAAAAAAAATTTTTTGGTAATGTACTTTGCAAACGGGGCCACCCTTCCCAGGGGAAGGAAAAGGGGTTTGGGACTCAATGGGAAGTTTAGCGGGTACAACTCCCCCAAAGGAAAGGAGGAACAAAGCAACGGTTTTTTAAAAATTTTAAAAAACCTTGGTTCCTTTTAAACCAAAAACATTAAAAGGGTTTAAAACCCGCTAAATCACAAAAAACCTGAATGTAAAGGTGGCAAGGCTGTGTTAATTCCCTGGCTTTTAAAAGCAGGCCCCAGCACCCAGTTGTATAAATTTTTTGCGGGACCAAAAAATGAGGGAAATGCCCCTTCCCCGGGGAAAGGTTGGGCCCAAAAGTGATTTAAAAAACAAAAAAAGAAATTCTTACTGTATAAAAAGTCGGGGCCAAAACCTAAAATACGGAAACTGAAATTTTAAAAGGGGCCTTTGCCTGTTTTACCCTAAAAACTTTCCCCCCGAGCCCCCGTTTATGGCTTTCCCCTTGGGAAAAGCCCTGTAACCCCCAGCCGGTTTTGGGGAAAACTTTTTTAAAAACATTTAAAAAACCTTTTTGTAAACCCAAAAAATTCCCTTGGAAGTACATTAATTTCCCGGGCCGGGTTTTAAAAAAATGTCCGCCCGGAGTTGGGAAAAAATGGTTCCTTAAGAAAAGCCTCCGATAATTTTTGGGTTTTGTAAAACTTTTTACTTCTGACCCTTGGGGAAAAAGGGGAAAAACCCTTGGTAAGAAGGGAAAAGTGCAGGCCTTTAAACAAGGCCCGGGAAAAAATTGTTGGGCCTTTTTGTCTTTGAAAAAAAGGGGCCCCAAGTTTTAAAAAAGGGTGTTTTTTTAACAGTGTAAAAATTTCAAGAAAATTTTTAAAAGAAAAAGGGGGGCAAAAGCAGAGTAAATAGTTTTTTAGACACTACAGTGGATACAGGGAAGGAGACACCCGGTTATGACAGAAGGGTCGAGAGTCGGGTAGAGGATATGGGAGATTATTGAAGCAACAGATCATGTGATCCGCTTTGACGGGTGACGTGAAGAATATGCAATCGCAGAGAGCACATAATGTGAGTTAGCAGCAAAATGGGGTAATAAATATGACATTGATGGTATATTAGGCAACATATCGTTACTGAAACATTGTAATCCCTGAAAATTTGATGCATATGTTCCAAGGTAAACACCTGTTCCACGCTGAGAGGGATATGCCCTTTTGGCCAGCCGTGTCCTGTAAACAAATCGAAAAAATGTCAAATGTCCTGATATCTCAGGACAAACATTTCCCAGATATATATCAAAATGGTAGCATAAAACAGAAAATTTGTATGTGGAACAGCAAAATATAATAATAAACAGAATAAGCAACTGAAATGCTACAACAATTGGTCGCCCTGCTGGCAAAAGGTGAAAACCTGAGCTATGTACTGGCCGTGGGAAAGCATTTTCCAGGGAAAATACAGGGTTCAACACTAATGTCCCACATTGTGCTTTGGGAAAAGGTGGCAGCCCTAAGATGTGCAGGCGACAAAACAGCGACAATTGGGTATCCGCCATGCACATCGGTGGACTGAGGTAGTGTACCAAGGGAATAGAACACTACAAATGGCTAAGCATCATACGAACAGAGAAGATCATAATACTGTAGTACCGACCCCCCAAACACCCTACCACCCAGCCACATGCAGGATTTTGGGGAGGGCAGGCTAGTCCCCACACGCTTATCCTGTGGCAACAGAGGTAGCATAACGAACAAATGTAAGAGAAGCTATGGAAACCACATCCCGAACACGTAACATACCTAGGGACACCCCAGTAAGAACACAGTACTAAAACAGAGTGAGGATATCTGTCAATTAATTGAAGTACCGAACCATCATGCAGGACAGGAAGGCCAGGACCCAACCCCGGGATAGACCGTGGACACCAGAAGATATCTGCAAAGTCAAAGGGAATTTCCCCCATCCACAAAGTAATCGCTATTCACCATGCAATCCCCCTGTATCCCTGACAAAACCCAAAAGGGGGAATGGCGGATGGTACAGTATGTATAAGCTGTAAATCATGTAAGAATATTTAGGGTAGGGGGGCCAGCCCCACACACTATATTCAAATGAACATCCCAAGAAGTATCTTACCGTGGTACATATAAGCTATGTTTCTTTGCAATACCTATACATCCACATAGTCCGTATTGTTTGCTTGTACAGTCAGGGTGACAGATACAGCCATACCCGCTATCGCGGGCTACTGTGAAAGTCCCGATATTCTCACGGGGGAGGGCCAGCTACATCCGGGTGTCACCCCCCCCGGGGGCCAGCCAAGCCCCATTTTATTGGGATGATATTCTGCTTGCGGCCCCACCCCAGCGGAAATGTAGGAAGATACAATAGCATTATTGAGATAATCAGCAGAACAGGGACATAAAGTAAGCAAGCATAAATTGCAACTACAGAGAATACAGGTCAATTACCTGGCATATCTGGTATCCAAGTAGGGTAGAACATCACATGACGATAGGAAGGTAGCAATATAATAACCACCCAAGCCAACTAACAAGAAGGGAATGATGTCGTGTCTGGGCCGACTAACACATGTTAAATCTGGATACCAAACAATGCTGTAATCCGCTGTATTGTTTGCCTTAACCTTTAATACACCTATGGCAGCACAACACATAGTACCCCGGATTACAGTAGCAGAAACAGCGTTATGCAGACTAGAACGATTGATAGCCTCAACAGCTGTAGTAGGTCTGTGAATAATCATAACACATCTTGTCAGACGGTAGATTGTACGCGCAGATATATGACGTCACTCTTGATGCAACAGCGGGGGAGTAAGCAACGCTAAATAGCTGACTACTCATTGCAGTTGGACACTGTGGCATGGTCAGTGCCACATTGTGTACAGGCAGTTGTTGTAGCACCCATGGCAGTACAGGCCCCGGCCGTAATGTTACTAGACCACCCTCTCACTGTGAGAATGTGTCATGCAGTTGCGATCAATCTGCTGCAAGAGAAGATAAAATTTCCCTGACTGGCCAGACTTTTGTCATGTCTGACCATACCACTGAGTTAACCTCACATGGTGATTGAACGTTGTACAACATGAAACCTATCAACGTCACGTCTGACACCTGTGTATGGCACACCTATAGTTGCCTATACGAAATGGATTAAATAACTACACACAGACATGATAACACTGATGTACGCTTAGATGATGCAGAGGTGACAGTTAATTGCGGATCATGTAGACAGTGACCTACAGGAACGAATGAAGTAGTTTATGCAGTAGTTATTGGTGATGACATTGTGGTCGGCCAACCCCTGCAGCATAACGTGTCTGCTCAAGCAGCAGAATAGATAGCTTTAACAGGGCCTTGTACTGTAGGGGAAAAATGATGTGTGGACATATGTCCCGATAGTCATTCTGTTGTCTGTGCAGTGCATGTTTATGAGCAGCAGTGGAAGAATAGGGGAATGATAACATCCACCGGTAAACCGATTAATCATGCGAACCTGAATGCATTAGACTACATGCAGTTACCCACTGAAGTAGGTAATTGTAAATGTGCAGGGCATAGAAAGCAACAGGATAACAGTAGGAAAGGTGAGGCATGAGCTCATGCACCTGCAAAACAAGCACCAAGTTGGAAAGTGTCTGTGTGAATGAGGAATGACAAACCTCACACTGTTTAGATGTAGAAACTGTACAAACAATGCAAACAGCAACTAGGCAGAAAACCCGGGCGTGGTTATGACGTGGAGCAATCCTTGAACACGGACTGCACAAATCCACAGTGATAAAGCCAACATTAACGTCCAAAATATTCAGATATGCGGCTTTGTGGAGCCATGGGTAGAGACATGTCTCAACGGGGGGGACGGTACATTTGCTTAACAGAATACCACTAACATGCGGTATTACGAACCACAGACAAACATCACGAGCAGCGTGTCACGTTTGCGTAGATATCATGCACGGGGTATTTAAACCGAAGGGAGTGAGTTTACCTACACCACCCTAACCTTTCCCGTACTATTTGTATGGAATTCATACATTTGCATAAATGTGAAGGGAACAAATACTGTTTAGCGATTACACATATATATAATCAAAATGGGTAGAAGCATTCCCAACCAGTAATCCGGATGCAGCAGCAGTGGCAAAGGTGCCAGTAAAATTAAGTATCCCTAGATCTGGCATGCTGTAAAGAAGCTACAGTGAAAATAGAACACATGTAGTTAACCAGACAATCACGCTACCTGGGGGATTACTTGTATTACCATGAATGTCAATTGCATGTACAACCCACACTCAGCACGACTGCTCCCGGGTGAATGGGATCCCAGAAATAAGTAGAGGATTTTGGGGGTGACATCCAGACGAGTTACATAGCTGTCTACCTCTAGCATTGCTGAGCATGACAACAGTTCCAAAAAAGTGTAAACTTAAAGTAGTATGTGGAATGGCATATCATGTGCCAGAGGGGAAAGCTGTCATGCCTGCAGAGCCGGAGGTCGATGACTCAGTAGTAGGTGACATGAGAGGATTGTTAACTAGTAACACTGTTCTTCAGTTAAAGTCTGTTACAGATAAGAGCAAACGAAGACGGAAGCATAGCTGACACCAGTATCCTGTGTGTATGTCACTGTTATCCAAAGAACATTATTGGGGGACAGGGGAATGTCTGTCCCGGGGTACTGTTGGCAACGCCTCCCCAGTAAAGTTTGCAGAGAGGTCGCCTGGGTCCACCTCACATTTCTCATACCCGTAAAGGATATCTTGTCTGATTGACATCTTGTAGCTCATATACCAAAGAGCCGAATCACCGGCAAGACTTATAACAATACAAAGCAACGCCAAAGACATTTTTGTTTGCTGTCGTAATGATTATACACGTATAAACCATGTTTGTGTTTACACTTTTTCTGGGACCTTACCTGCATATAACTACACGGATACAAATACTGATACGTGATGAACTGGCCACAGAGTGTCTTCCACACTTCAACAGATACCTAGGCATGATGCGGGGCAAAAGAGACTAGGAACACTTTAAATTGCTGTGTTTGTACTGCCATACCTACATCATATGGAGGACTTCCCATGCATGTTGTCCCCTTGGGCATAGATTGAGACTTGTGAATATCTAGCCTTTGATACAGGTTCTGTCAGATCACAGCACAACGTGCCAATGTATTTACCTGTTACACAAAAGGAATTGTATGTTATCATAAACATGGTACAGTTTCAGTTGGTGGAAGTATTTGTAACATAACTGTGTCTTAACAATGTCATATAACAGCCAAAGATCACAGTACCACTCATAGCACCATTCCTAATTTGCATTGAAACTTTGAGAACAATGTTGAAGGATGTGCAGAAACATCCTGAATTGTATAAACATTCCTCTGTTAGAGACAGGAATTTGTTACATGCAGGGGTAACCCGCATCAGTAATAAAGTAGAATATAGTTATGTTGTTTGTGGGAAATAAGCATAGCAATGGTTACCTGGGAATTGGCCCGGGCAGTTTTTATTTGGGTTATCTGGCTCCAGTCACATGACATACTGTACAATTCCCTTGGGTAAAACGAACTATAACACATATAGCTCGAAGAACTGGGAACACAGTCAAGAAACCTACTAATCCAGTGGGTGAAATGGAAGCTGTTCTGACATGTCAGTCCTCTGCAAGAGATAAAGGAATACCGATTCATATGGACTTCAGTGACAGGTCACAACCTGGGCTGGAACACCCCAGCTTCTGGAGTAGTGAAATCAATCGGGGAACAGAGGAAGTTATCAAAACTTTTGGAGGAAGGATGAATGGACCCGCTCCTGAACATGTGACTGATGAACTGGATGCAATGAGAACTGTTGTGTCACAAAATGTAATAGTCCCGACTGCACCGGGGCCCTGAGAATTGGTAGGCGCTTACTGAGGAAGATCGCTGTGTCCAACTACGAGATGAAGAGACCAAAAGCAACGCCCACCTACAGGTAATATAGCAGGTGTCATCCATGGGGGAACCAGGCCCAAACCCCCGAACCATTTCCACAATCCAATGAGTCGCTTGGGTCAGTCCTACTGTATATCATGATTGCCATTTGTGTTGTTCTGCCCATATTGGGCGCATGTGTTAGTGGGATACTGTGCATGAAATTTAGTCAGGGACTCTGGCAACATACCTGTACCCGAAACTATGTATCAAGACCTGTAGTGGTATTTGTCAATAGAAAATGCAATCCTACTTGCAATGTACATCAAATTACTTGCCTAGTTAAACGTTCCACAGAGGAAGCCCGGGGGAATGAAATAATGTTGTATATGTCTGTGGAAAGAGTAGAAGCAATCAAAGGAGGGAGAATGTTAGCAAAAACCATATTAAAACATAATATGACGTACAACTTTAGAAGCTAATAGTGTATAATGCATATTATTCTACCTGACAATATAGCAGTACAGCTTCCCATGCATGTAATTGCTTGTAGTGTAGCTGCAGTGTGATTGAACCCTAACCCTAGCAGTAACCAGTGCAGCAGGTGTATGTCAGTCAGCATTAGTCATCTGCTCGGTTACAGAATAATACATGTATGTACAGGTATATCTGTCATCCTTCTACTGAGGAGGATAGGCTTTTGAGCTGTAACACAGAGTACAGCTGCTCAGCAGAGAGACACAGGAACCTAGTAGGACAGGCAGTGAGGACTGAGTATGAACACTGTGGGAACCATGTCAGAGCAGTACTTAGCAAAGTACAGTCTAACTGAATATGTCTAAGGTTGGGCTATCCCCGTGGGAAAACATGTAATAAGTATTACCTGAGCACTGTTGTAGGAATACAATGTTCTGTACTCTAGCAATGTAAATGCCTTGTGACTGACAACATCATTAATGTGTGAAAAGCATGAGAATATACAGAATGCTCAGACACATCTAACATGTACAGAGTTGAACAAATGTCTAAACTTTGACTGCATACCCTTTGCCTCCTGCTGCACAGTAATAAAATGTTATTAATCCCAGCTTCCTGTTTTAATAAGTGTCATGTTGAAAATAAATGAGTGTTACAGTTTGATTTAAAATACTTAATTGACAGATGTTTACGTTCTAGCATTGGAATAGGTCAAGACAAACATCACAATGTCCATGTGTCCCAATACACACAGCCAGTAACACGGTAGTAGTGCATGAAGGCATACACGACTGTGGGAATAGTACAGGACATATAGTGCCAAGTGCAGATGCTTGACACAATCAGCAGGATGGGTGTCCCTGCAAACAGCAACATGTCCGAACCACACCTCCCACTCATGTACTGGCAATAAAAACACATGGCAAACACACAGACACACTACTGTCCAACACATGACTGCAACGGAGCCTGGTCAAACACCAACATGAAGCATGCACAAACAGGGACTTGAGTAATGTTTGCCTTAACACCCCCCCATAGGCCAAAGAAGAATAGAATGGACATATGCATGTAATGCTGTGAAGGATGTGTGGTAGTCCTCAGTATCACAGTGTTAGGGACACAGATACACTGTCATCAACGGGATTTATGTGAAACGTAAAAGCATACCTGCATGTAATACAGAGGACAATCATGTGCCACAGAAATATACAGTGGCAAAAGACTATAGTGGATAGACAATTGTACATGTGACAAACTATGAATATAGGTTCACACGTCCATAGGTACAGGGTAGGCCATCGTCCCAGGCCCAGCCATAATACTACACCATAGTTAGGATGACTTTGCCAACCTTCTGTGCTTCAGATGAAATACCCATGATATTGCTGTATCAAGCAGTGATAATGATGTAATCCCTGGCCTATACCTGCAATTCTCCATCCAATGGACAACATAGCTGCGAACAAGGCTAGGAAGGATGTCTGTCTCACATGTACTGGGTGATAAAAAATGTTGTCAAACAAAACACATCCCATGAATGACCGTGAAAAGGTAAATGTCACCTGCCCTAGTGATTCTGAGGGATGCGGATACAGTAGGTGAAGCATACAAATGACATATGGGTTGACATGGCCTTGTATGTCAGGCACAGGTGAACACCAAACAGCAGGTATGTGACCTGATGTGGCGGGGGTCCTACATGTGGGGCAGCATTACAAAAAATGGTGTCATCCGCATCTGTACAACGATCAACCTATGTGGGCTTCCCAGCTGCTGTAGGTGTATGGTCAGATACAGTCTCAATGGGGCAATGTAGTAGATCATAGGTGTAACACTAATGGGTACAAGGGAACAATGCCCTTTGCCTGATGTAGATGTGAATCCCTGCACCAACAGGTGGGCAATGTAGAAGACCCACACAACCACGATAGCAAGGTGTGTCTGGAATGAATTGTGACGGTCCAACCCCGTCCCCTCATTCCTGGTAATCCCCCCTGTGCTGTGTGGCCGGCCACCTTTATGCTGGACGGGGGTGACCTAGTACTTCTCCACAGGGATGATGTTGCATGCCGTTGCATTTAGCTGGGGGACATGTCCCTGCCAGCCGATATGCATACCTGGGGGGCCCCTTCGAAGGATATCTGTGTCAGATGTCTGTCCCACTATGGCACCTGTTTTGCACTTATCTACAAACACTGTTGCCCATAGCACCCCTGTGTGTGCCTGTACCGTGTAGATGTAGGTGTATGACACGACTGCACTCATGGAACGGCCCCATGCGACACCATTTTGACAGGCAGTAGGTCTGATATGCTGCCAGCAACTATGACCGTGTGGGTTGTGTCACATAGACAGTTTACAACACATTCTGTGATGTGCGTGTTCACATCCCAGCCAATGGGTTTATGAACGATATCAGGGGGGGTAATGTGATGAAGGGCTTTGCCAGGTCGAGGTAGGTGGTTGGCCCGCAACACCCCATCAGGGCCGGCGACTGTCCTGAAAATGTCAACCATGCTTTAAAGGCATGAACCCCCCTGAACAAGACAAACCGTGGGGAGGCAAAGTAAGTATGTCCCCTATGCAGTCTTTACGAGCCACAGTATGATCCCCCCCCATCTCTTAGCAGTTACGTTTCCTCAGGGTAAAGGTCCAGTCATAACCAGCCTCAATGGTGGTATTGGGCCCCCGGGCGGGGACTACAGTTGCCATGTGACACAACCTGGGTACCCTACCTGAGGTGAGGCTACAAAGAAATAGCTGTCCTAACTGTGGGTCCAATTCATAACCGAGATAGTGGAGTACACAGGGGGGTCACCAGCTGGTCTCATCGATGCTATGTCCACTCCCCGGGGGAGGGCATGCCCCACCGGTGTGTCACAGAACATGAGGTGACCACAAACCAGTGGTACAAAATCTCCTCATGTGGGGGGAGGGTGTGGAGATGTCCTCACTGGACTTGTCAGCCTGTATGTTGGCAATGTGTGTATGTTGAGTAAACCCCACCTCTATGTGAACCCAGTCAGAGCATATGTGGGACTGAGCTCCCAGGTGTCCAGCATAGCAACTGAAGGTGGTATGATTGTTAGCCAGGTCCATGTAGGTATATCTGTGGAATGTGCCCGGGACTATTTCATGACAGTGTGAAAGGTCTACACATATGATGACCAAGGGTGTCACCCCTCACAAGGTGTCTCCTCCACCTTGTAGTAGCCACCTCCTCGTGTTGTACATTTTGTTTATGGCTGGGGTACACCACACTGGATGCTTGGCATTGGTACAGTGAACCACAGTTGGGTAAGTGAATGACTGGCTCATGCAGTCCTGTAGGTACTGGTAGATGGCAAATGTGATTGATGCAGTGCCTGCCGTACCATCGACCACTGGCTCAGGGCCCAAAGGAGCCCCGCGCGTATTTTTAGTCTCCCTTTGAGCAAGCAATTTTATGGTAACTGGCAACACACACAGCAACGGATGCCAAAAGCAGAAGCCAATGTCCAAATAACATAGATCAACTTCTGCATGACAATATGTTTATCATACATGTATTGACATGTGTCTGCCAATTAAAATTTGGAAAGGGCCCGGTAAGACTGGCCTAAAGTTCCCATGATGTACACAGTCGGGGGGTGTTTTTCCCTAAAAAGTGGCAATACCTCCCAATCGGGACCTCTGGGTATGGTATGAAAGTGGTTGTTAACCTGCAACATTGGATGTATAGCATTGGTTTCTGGTGTCGGAAGACATGGTTCCTGTAGCACAACACAGTAGGGGTTTCAAGCACACATACACGATTGCTGAACACACAGCATCAGTGAAACCCACTGCTCACAAGGACACAGTCCGACAAGCTCTACACTTTACATATGCACAGTGGTGTCCATTGTAGGACCCAAAATTGTGGAAAGAATCAATTATGTCTTATTTCAATGCCCCCTGAAATCATTGTCGTCACAGGTACACATATGCACTCCAAGCGTGTTTAATGTTGCTGATAGCTGTCCATGTAATGCAGCACAGATGCACAGAAATAGCGAGGGTACCGGGTCCATAGAACTGCGCCACATCACAGTCCCGCAAAATGACGGATGTGTAATGGGTACTGTCAGTTGTTGCAGTCAAGGGATTCTGGGTATGTAACTCTGTGCTCGGTGTTGTTTCGCAGGCAATCCTTTTCCCGCCCGGGGAGGGATGTGGTAGCACCTGCCTTACTCTCCGCTAATAATGCAAACCATCCGCCGGAGAATGCTAAATGTAGGTGTGGAATGTGTACAGCCCTATACTAGTGTCCAGTAGGCAATTGTCATGGATGGACACCCGTATGGCCAGGTTGGCACCCACAACTGAAAACCCCGGGGTAAATGACATACCCCAAAGGCATAACACAGGAAATACACATAGGGACTACAGTTGACATTCCACATACAAACCCGGACTGTGGCCAACACCGGCGAACAGCACTAAATCTGCCAGCAACAGACTGAGGAGCCCCCGCTCCCAACAGCGGAACAGATGGGGACCTGTGGAACACATACTAATGGCACACACAACGTCAAGTAGGATATGAAAACTATGGCTTTCCCCACCTATGAAGACAACATGGTTAAATGAATGCATAGGTAAGCAACATTTTCCCGGTGGTGTTATATTGGAAATACAGTGACGGATATGTCCCATTGGGATGTCTGGGGTTTATATGAAGCAGTTGCTAACCAGCATCTTTGGATGTATGTCATTTGTTCACAGTACTAAATCACCTGCTTATCTAGCACCATGTGGAATGGGTAGTCAAACAGACATCCGCGATTCCTGAACACACAGTATCAGTGAAACCACTGCTCACAAGGACACAGTCGGAGAAGCTCTACACTTTACATATGCACAGTGGAGTCCAATGTAGGCCCCAAAAAATTTTTTAAAGAAGAATGCTTATTTCAACATTTGAAATCATTGTCGCCACAGGTACACATATGCACCGCGTGTTTAATGTTGCTGATAGCTGTCCATGTAATGCAGCACAGATGCACAGAAATACCCGGGGTTTGGGTCCATAGAACTGCGCCCACATCACAGTCCCGCACATAAAGGATGTGTAATGGGTACTGTCATTTGTTGCACTCAAGGGATTCTGGGTATGTAGACTCTGCGCTCGGTGTTGTTTCGCAGGCAATCCTTTCTCCCCCCCGGGGAGGGATGTGCGTAGCACCTGCCTTACTCTCCGCTAATAATGCAAACCATACCCGGAGAATGCTAAATGTAGGTGGGGAAAATTGTACAGCCCTATACTAGTGTCCAGTAGGCAATTGTCATGGATGGACCCCCGTAGGGCCAGGATGGCACCCACAACTGCAAACCCGGGTAAATGCCATACCCGGGGTAAGGCATAACGCAGGAAATAGACATAGGGACTACAGTTGACATTCCACATACAAAGCCGGACTGTCCCCAAACACCGGCGTAAAAGCACTCAGTCTGCCAGCAACAGACTGAGGAGCCCCCGCCCCCCGGAAGCGGAACAGATGTGCGACCTGGGGAACACATACTAAAGGCACACACACAACGTCAAGTAGGATATGTAAACTATGGCGTTCCCACCTATGAAGACAACATGGTTAAATGAATGCATAGGTAAGCAACATGTTCTGCTGGTGTTATATTGGAAAAATAGTGACGGTTATGTCCCTTTGGGGTGTCTGAGGTTTATTTGAAGCAGTTGCTAACCAGCATCTTTGGATGTATGTCATTTGTTCACAGTACAAAATCAGCTGGTTATGTAGCACCATGTGGAATGGATAGTCAAACAGACACCCGGGTTTGGGGGAACATACACCAGCAGTGAAAAACGGGGCAGGTGGACACAGTCCAGCAACATCTAACTTACATATGCACATGGTGTCCATTGTAGGACCCAAAATTTGTTCAGAGAATGCCTGCTAGCTTCCCATTACTCATGTGCCCCTAATTGTCCCCCCGCCACAGGTAAAATATGCCGCGTGTTCAATGTTGATGATAGCTGTCCATGAATGCAGCACACATGCACAGAAATACCCAGGGTATCGGGTCCATTCAGCTGCGCCACATCCCCTGCAGCAAAATGAAGGATGTGTAATGGGTACTGTCCACTGTTGCAGTCAAGGGATTCTGGGTATGTAGAATCTGGCCTGGGTGTTTTTTCCCAGGCAATCCTTTGTCCCGCCCGTGGGGAGGGCGTGCCTCCCATCTCCGCTAATAATGCACACCATACCCCGGGGGAATGCAAAATGCAGGTGTGAAATGTGTACAGCCCTATACCAGTGTATAGTAGGCAATTCACATGGATGGACAAGCGTATGACTAAGATGGCACACATTGAAAACCCCGGTGGAATTACATGCCGTAGTGGGCATTACAAAAGGTCAAAAAGGGACTACAGTTGACTTTCCCCCATACAACAAACACAGACAACCAGCCGATGAAGCCCAAAAGAAAAGGGCAACTGTAGGGACCGTCAGTGCCCAAACCCAGAGCACACCAAAAATTTAAAGGCAGTCACCATAGTCTTTTGGGAGCCCGCCTTTTCTTAAGCAGACTTATTCAGACTACATACAATGCAGTCCAACCTACTACATTTACAAGCTTTTTGGTTTGGTACATTAGATGTCTAGGTACTAATTACTTTAAAGGCAAACAACAAACCTTACTTGGGTTAAAATCCCACACAGTAAACATCAGACATTCCCAAAAGGTACAGTCTTCATCGGAAAATAGAAATATATGTACATATATGAAACATGAACCAACATAAAATGTTTTCCAAATGTCTGACTGTTTTAACCAATATATTCCTCGGGATTGTGCCAATATATTAACAGAACTGCAGACACCTAGTAATATGAATGAACCATAATATATACACATAAACCGTATGATTATGACTACTGTAAAATAGACCAACGAAATGTAAAGATTCACAATGTGCTAATGTAACATTCATTTGAAGGTTACTTAAATATATCAATTCAGACTTCCATCTGTTAATACTAACAGAAGGCCAGCGGGTGCTTCCCCTAAATGTACTGGGATTTGGTTCCACAATAGTGAGTGTCTGGGTGATGAATCCGTCCCAACAACCGCTTCGATTAATAAAGTGTCAAGGTTACGTCAGCTGCCCTTGTGGTTCTGGGGGATCTCTTTTTTACGTGAAGCATAGTCATCAGATCTGGGTTCGACTTACCCGGGCATGCCAACGGGTCACCTCGGGGCAAGTGGTATGCAACTGTATACAGCTGGAATTCTTTCAGTCGGTCAGTATAACACATATACCTGAGACCCCATCCGTTTGTGAAGAACTGTTGGTCCCTTTTCCAGCTGCTCCAGGTGTTGGGTCAGATACATTCTAAAGGGGGCATTGTACCCAATCATAGGTCTATTGGTGATGAGTAAAAGGGGACAATGACCTCCCTGATCTAGATGTGAACCCCTTCATGATGATGTGGGCAATGTGGAAGGTCTACCTAACTATGTTAGCAACATGTGTGTCTAACAACGGTTAACAAAAACCCGGTCCCCAGATCACTGGTAACCCCTCCGTGCTCAGTGGATTGCCACCTATATGGTAGCTGGGGTAACCTTGTTCTTCCCGGGGTATGCCATGCATTTCCTGGCATTTAGCTGTTGGTCTTTTCTCTGGTAAAACATATCCACATCTGTGAGGCACTTCTGAAGGATATCAGTGTCAGATGTGTTTTGACTTTGGCATCCGGTTTGCAGTCTTAAGACATTGTCACCCATAATGTGGGGGTACTTTGGGAAAACGTAGATGCTGGAAATAGTGGACCCAGGGCTGTGCCCCATGCGACACCACCTCTGGCTGGCTGTGAGTATGACATGGCCCAGCAACTATGGCCATGTGTGTTCTGTGACTTACCCCTTTTTGCACCCCATATGGCGAATGGTTTACATTCAAGATGACGGGTTTATCAAGTATACCCGGGGGGGAATTGTGTAAACCTCTCCCGGCTTGGGGTAGGCTGTATGGACCGCTTTACCCTCAGCAATGGTTGGTGACTGATTCTAAAAAATGAAACACTTTAAAGGGCATGATCTGACAAACCAAGCTAAACTGGGTTGTATCCAAAGTAGGGGGTCCCCTATGTCTTTATCTATGTGTCCCATTATGATCCATCCCATGGCTTGGCAGATAAGGCTTGTCAAACTAATGGTATGGTAATAACCAGGGTCAGTGGAGGCACCATCTATGGGGTGTGACTACAGCCCCTGTGCTACTACTCAGGCGTATCCTGAGGTGAGGCTGGGATTACAAAAGCTGTCCAAGTGGGGTTAAAATTTCCCCATAGAGTTCCTGGGTGCACAGCTGGGACACCATGGAGACATGGATGCTGTCTTGACTCCCTTGGGGCTGGATGTGGGTAATGCTGGACATACCCCCGGGCGGGGACGCCCGAGTCCGATCCCCGGGGACCACACACATAGGGCCCAGGAAAGGCCAAGGGTGGGTCAGGGTGTTGCTCTCCCGGGGCAAATCCAGACTCTATTTGGTGTAGGTAGACCAGGAGGGCGGTAGCGGGTGATGTATCGGTGCCAAGTTCTGTCTAGGTCGCCACTTCCCCTAAGGCCACTCTTCCTTTAATACAGCAGTACCCACACCCGGGCCCCGGGTCTTTGGGGGTCATTGCTGGTATGGCACATCATCTATGTAAGGAAAAACCATATACCCCCAGACATAATGGCAGAGCATAATGCCTGTTGCCCCCAAAAGGGCAGACTTTCCCCCCGCCGGTGGGGCGACTGCGCGAGATGTCCGTTAACAATCCCGACAAATTGGCTTTGTGAAACAAACTCCACAGAGACATTCAATAAAAACAAGGGCGGACAACCCGATGTCCTCGTTCGAGCTGTTCAACCTGTTCGCCATGTTAAATTTTTAAGCACAGCGAACCGGGCCAAACAAAGCAACGGACATGTCTGTGGCTCAGTGAAAGCCCCAAATGTTAAACCCTTGTAATATTGTGACACAGGCCATAGGAGGGTTAGTAATGGAAATTGGTTGGTTCGATCAGACCGTTTGCAATTAGTATAACAGATCTCCCGGATACACCGCCAATCGAACGGTTAAGACTAATTCGTGACATGGTACCACGGACACGGACAAAACGTGCCCATGTGACTCCTCTAACATTCATACAGGGTCAGGGCAGCCCCCAAGGGGGCCCAAGCCCAAAACCCCAAAAGCACCACACCCCCTGACAATCCAAGCCCTGTATGCATATGGGATATAAGCAGCTGTCATCTGAACAGCCCTGTGGTGACAATATGCATCCTGGCCCATGAGCGGGGGGAAATTAGTAATGTTCAACATGCAGTACCCCACCTTTCCCAGCAGGAGAATGGATGCCTGTGACGTGCGTGTGAGGGGGGGGGGTGATATGTAAAAGTACATAGGTACCATGGGTATGCATATTAATGAAAACGAACAGCTAACGTGTACTGGTCACAGAAAGCGAAAACGTGACTGCAGTCACTTTGGGAATTATGACTATAGAACATATAGATGTCCCGTAAAAGCGTCCATGCTGGAAAGACTGCTACATATAAAAGCTGTAAGTGCTTTCTGCACCCGTCCGTCAACCGGATCAGACATATGTTACCGAATAGTCACAAGTGCAAAAACACGTAACCACACAGACACTGTAAACATATATAAACGGCCGGATATGCGAAATGCGGCGCGTAACCCACAATCCGGACATGCGGGGGCGTGTGCGTGTGTGATCCAGTGGAACCAGGGAAGGTTACGGATGTCTCCTCCACACGTTTACATTCATAATTGTCAAATATATGCTTAAATAGTACTTATTGATTCCATGCTTTGTTATCGTAATGCTACTATTATAGAAATCGATATACAATAACCTGATCAACACACTACATTCTAAGGTGCACTCTCAGCAATTATCAACTATGTGTCCGGATACTGATTGTATTTACCAATATTGTATATATATTAACACATTGTTGCCGTATTTTTGTTTCCATGAACTAAGGCATGCATCACTGATAAGTATATGCCCGTTATAATCAAGACTTGGGCACTGTCCCCCTAACTATTAGCAGGTTTTTTTATTTTTTCCCTTTAAGCCGACGCTGAAGGAAGTGTTTTAGGGATGGCTATGTCAAAATCCTTACCCCACGGTGCCCCATGTTAGTAGTTGAGGGGCTCAGTATCCTTTCACTGTGGAGTCTATATTTGACAGTGTCTGTTTTGCCGATATATGTTCCATAATGTCGATGAAGATGGGCAGGGCAAGGTTTGCTGTATTTCCATACTGGCACGGGATATAGATAGGCCATGTCATAAAAACGATGGGTAGTCAAGCAGACATCCACGACGGGGGAACATACACCCAGTCAATACCACTGGCCAGAGGGGGACAGTCAAACACGTTCTACACTTTACAAATGCACATCGGTGTCCATTGTAGGACCCCAAAAAATTCGGGCTTTTGCCAGTATCCCATGATCAGCCAATCAGAGTACAAACCGTGACTACGGCACAGCTAGACATATGCACCACCAGCGTGTTTACGGTTGCTGATACCTGCCCATGACATGCAGGACATATGAACAGAGGTCCCCAGACGGTGTCCATACATGGCCCATATCCCATTTCCCCACACATGAAGGATGTGTCATGCCCCGTGGGGGTTGCAGCCATGGTGTCCTGGGTATGGAAAATGGGGCGCGGTGTTGTTTGGCAGATAATCGGTTGTCCCACGTGGGAGGGCTGGGGGTACAGGACGTGCCTTAGCCCCCAGTAAGGATGCAAAGCATCCATAGGGTAATGCTAAAGGCATGTGTGAAATGTGTTCAGCCCTACATCAGTGTCCAGTAGGCATTTCCCAAGGATGGACAAACGCGGACAAGATGGCACCCATAATAGCAAACCTGGTGGAATCACACAGCCGTAGTAGGGCATGACACAGGACATAAAGATGGAAACGGGTACATACACCCGTGACATCCATCCTGCCATGCAATCCCAGCGTACAGAGCAGTGAAGGTGGTATCAAGTATGGGGGGATCACCCCCTTGCACTCTGCGCATCCTACCTGCGACGTGTGGAACACATATTAATGGCACACCAACAACGTCAACTAGGAAGGTCATACTATCGCTAAAATATGGCGTTCACACACATAACCGACATACTGTCATGAATAAATAGGTTCTACATGTACCGGCTGTGTTATACTGACAATACAGTGGCGGATAGTTCACAATGGTACCTGTGAGGATTATGTAAAGCAGTTGCCAACCTGCAGGACTACAGTAACACCCCATGGGTAAATTGTGGAAGGACACGGGTTCCGTAGGAGTACATAATATGGGTAGGGGGACAGACATGGGGGAAAGGGGAACATACGGCGGCAGTCAAACCCACTGGCCGAATGGACACAGTCCAACATGTCCTAAACTTTACATATGCACATCGGTGTCCATTGCAGGACCCAAAAATTACTCCTTAAGTGAGTGTGAGCAACATAGTGTGAACCGGAAGAGGTGACAGCCGTGACTACGGCACAGGTAGATATATGCACCACAGGTGTCTTCAAGGGTGATGACAGCCGTCCATGAAATGCAGGACATATGAATAGGACTCCCCCGGCTGCTGCATCCATACACGTTTCCCCATCCCATTGCCGCACACATGAAGGGGGTGCAAGGGGGACCTTTGAGGTTGCAGACATGGGATCGTGGGTATGCAAATATGGGTGTCGGTGTGGATTGGCAGATGATTCATCGCCCCCGTGGCGGGCTGGCCATCATACCCCTTCCAATACTAATACCGATCATCCACCCGGGAAAAGGAGAATGCAGCTGTGAAATGTTGACAGCCCGATACTAGTGTCCAGTAGGCAGTTCCCATGGATGGACAAACGCGGCCAAGATGGCACCCATACCTGCAAACCTGGGGGAATCCCACAGCTGTTGCAAGGCATAACCCAGGGAATACAGCTACGGTGTACAGTACACACTCCCCATTCAAAGAAAGACCGCTGGGCAGATACCGGGGACAACACTCCATGTGCCAGCACATCTATGGGGATCACACGCCCATACAGTGGAACAGATGGGTCACCTGTGTAAAGATACCAATGGCACAATCTCCACGCCCGCTGGGAATGACATGGATGGTCAAACTATGGCGTTGACACCAAAAAAACATCCTTCTGAATTAATAGTATGGATGTCAATACACCCTGGCAAACACCCAATGAACAGGGATAACTTGCTGGCACCCCATGGCCACAAACCATGTCACACATAGGTAGATGGAACAGTCAACATAAACATTTCGCCCCGACAGGGCATATGGTATCCAAAGGTACTTCATAGACATGTATGCGCTATCACCCGTTGGCCCGTGAGACTTAAAATAACATGGAAGTATCCAGGCTTTAAATGTCCACCCTTAAATTCCATTTGTCACTTTCTATCCCAAAGGAGATGTACCCCAACATAGAAAGCAGAGACGATTTCTAACGAAACACACACATGTCAACATCACAGGGAAAACATACTATGAACACACGTATTACATGATATTGTACTATGAAACACAAACAAACCGGAAAAACCCGCAGCAAGAATAGTCCCCGTAGTTCGACACAACACAAGTCTTGTAATATTTGAACAGTTCATTAAAACATGAACGTTTTTTGTTTCCCAAAGGTTTCAGGAAATATGTTAAGAATTTTACAAAAAACAATGTGAGTCTTAACATGATTTTAAATATCACACTGTTGATTGTGAACACTTTAACAATTTGCTTATTCAGTTGTATGGTGAAAGCGGAAAACACACACACACGGAAGGGACGGAGATGAACCTCCCATTTACATGAACTCAGTACAGTATGAATCATTTACACAAGGGTACCCAGTTAACACGGGGGCTGTCAGAGGGATACATGTAGGCTGCTGACCCCCCCCAAAAACAATATTTGGAAAAAGCCAAGGCATTTTTGCGGGCGCCCAAAAGCATAATCAGTCGCAGAGGCAGCTGGAAAACACACACACAGAGACACACACACACGGAAGGGACGGGGGCGAACCTCGACTATCTACATGAACACACTGTATGAAGCATTTAAAAGCTACCGAAATTTCTAAACAGAGCTGTCCCGGCAACTTTTTAGGCTGCTGGCGCCCCCCAAAAACAATAGTTGGCAATAGCCAAGGCATGTGTTGGGGCCCCCTAAAAGCATAATCAGTCGCAGAGGCAGCTGGAAACACACACACACACACACGGAAGGGGCGGGGACGAACCTCGACTATCTACATGAACACACTACTGTATGAAGCATTTACAGAAGCGCTCCCAAATTTCTAAACAAACGCTGTCACAGGCATACTTGTAGGCTGCTGGCGCCCCCCAAAAACAATAGTTGGCAATAGCCAAGGCATGTGTTGGGGGCGCCCAAAAGCATAATCAGTCGCAGAGGCAGCTGGAAACACACACACACAAAACACACACACGGAAGGGGCGGGGGCGAACCTACGACTATCTACATGAACACACTACTGTATGAAGCATTTACAGAAGCGCTACCGAGTTTCTGAACAAAGGGTGTCACAGGCATACTTGTAGGCTGCTGGCGCCCCCCGAAGACAATAGTTGGCAAAACCAAGGCATGTGTTGCGGGCGTCTAAAAGCATAATCAGTCGCAGAGGCAGCTGGAAACACACACACACAGAGACACACACACACGGAAGGGGGGGCGAACCTAAATATCTACATGAAAACACTACTGTATGAAGCATTTACAGAAGCGCTACCGAGTTTAAAACAAACTGTCACAGGCATACTTGTAGGCTGCCGCCCCCAAAAAACAATAGTTGGCAATAGCCAAGGCATGTGTTGGGGGGCCCAAAAGCATAATCAGTCGCAGAGGCAGCTGGAAAACACACACACACACAGAACACACACACGGAAGGGATGGGGACGAACCTCGACTATCTACATGAACACACTACTGTATGAAGCATTTACAGAACGCTACCCAGTTTCTGAACAGAGGGTGTCACAGGCATACTTGTAGGCTGCTGGCGCCCCCCGAAAACAATAGTTGGCAATAGCCAAGGCATGTGTTGCGGGCGCCCAAAATCATAATCAGTCGCAGAGGCAGCTGGAAACACATACACACAGACACACACACACACACACACACACACACACACACACACACACACACACACACACGGAAGGGGGGACGAACCTACCCCATCTACATGAACACACTACAGTATGAAGCATTTACAGAAGCCCCAGTTTTGAGCAAAGGGTGTCAAGGCATACCCCCCGTGAGTGGTATCAGCAGAGGCAAGGATGGGGGGTTGGACAAATGCGAGTCAAGGCTGTTACCATCCCGGGCCGACACAAAACCCTTAGTGCTGCGTCGAGAATAACAAGTAACTACATCAGTACATCCCAATGGGATGGGGCCGGCAAGGGCTGGCACCAAAATGCAAAAGGGGGGATGGGGGCCTGTGGACCTCTTTTCCCGGCCACACAAAAGAAACCCGGGACCACAGCTGCCAAGGGGAACAAAGGCCCGACCCGGGTTTAACCCAATTTCCTTGCCACCCACTGCCATGGGTTTCCAGGAAACTTGATGGGACAGGACCTGCCCCCACAGGTGGCCATGGGGGGGGTGGGGCCTCCCGGTTTCCGACACCCAAAAGTTGGAGCCCCAAAATTTTTGGGGGAATTCAGGGGCCCAAAACCATTTCCCCATTTGGCGTCCAACCCCCCCAAAAGGATACCTTTACAGGTGCCTGAGGGAAATGGGAGGGGCATGGAAAAACCACCGTTTTAAAATGGAAACCCCTTTGGGGGAACAACCCTGGAAAAAGGGGCCCCGAATGGTTACAACCGGCCCCTGAAACAGCCCTGCCCATACAAAAGGGGAAAGTTCCTGCATTCCCCCAACCCGGGAAATATCCCCCACCAGGGGTGTAACCCCCAATGGGGATAAAGGTATATATCCAGGTTACCCGTAACCCAACACCGATGGGGGCCCCGTGTGACCCTCCCAGGCCCCACACAATGCCCGGTGTGGCCCCGTTAGCCTTTAAAAGGGCCAGCCCCAAAGCCAAAATGGGCCCTTGGCCCCCACTATTTTCCAGGGATGCTCCGGACCTTTTCCAAACCCCAATACACCCGGTTGGGGGCCGCAAACCCTGTTGTTTGGGGGTCCCCACAGGGGGCAAAGGGCAGTCCGGGGAAAACACCCCAACCCCACCCAACCCCCCATAATCAAGGCCCTTTTGGGAATGGGCTGGAGGGTGGCAAACCCCAAGGGGCCTTTAATGGGGAAGGCATGGTTGGGGGCCAGACCTTTTGGAAAAGGTTTCCCGAATTACAAAAGGCCTGGAAAGGCTGCATACCCCAAGGGGGCATTTATGTCCCTCCCCCGGGTTTTCCCCCCACCAGGGTTTCCCAAAAGGTTTTCCTTTTCCCCCAACTCTATCTTGGGCCCAGTGGGCCCAAGGGGTCCCTCTGTGCCCCCCCATTATGGCCCCCACCCCAATGTGCATGAACCTTTTTGGGCAGCCCCAAAAAATGCCCAAAGGACTTTCCCAAAACCCCAAACCCCCATGGTTAAAACCCCAACCCCTCCACCTGGCGCCAAAAAATGGTGGGGGTCCCAGGGGCCCTGGCCTGCTACCCGCCAAAGGGCAACCCCAATACATGTAAGGGCATTTGCCCCCAATTTCCCCTTGGGTTCCCGGGCCCTTGATGGGGAAAATGGGGTTCAAAAGGTACCAACCTGGGGGGAACCCTTTCAACACACACAATGGGCCCCTGGGGTGGAAGCATTCCCTTGACCCTCCTGGTTGGAGGAAAAAACCACACAGGGGGTGCCCGGGGCCCCCCTCACACCCATAAAACTGGACCCCTAAGGCCCCGGGCTAACCCCGGCCCCTGCCAAGGGCCCCCCCAACCCCAACATGGGGTTTTCCCGGGCAAGGTACAAAGGTGCACCCCCAAAACCCCCCCCCTGTTACCACACCCCCTGGGGTGTGGTGACTGGGCCAACCCTGGGGCCTGCTACCTGGGGAAGGGCACCCTTCCCAGGGAAACAGGGCCCAAGCACAGAACCTTAAAATGGTGGCGTTCGGGGTGGTACCCAGGGGGAAACCCCCAAAAACACAAGGGCCAAGGGGTGTGAAGGGAAAGGGGCCCCTGGTCAGGAACAACCCCAAAAGGGTGTTATTGTCCCCCGGGACCATCAACCCGTGTACTGCGAAAGGGACTGGGGCCCGATAAAATCCCCACCTGGAAAGGGGGTTTCCACAAACAGCTGCTAGGCCCCACAACCCCGGGGCCCAAGGGGACCCCTGTGGATTTCCAGACAGCGGTGTGGGAACTGTGCCTTTCTAAGGGCCCGCTGCCTTTGGGGGAAAATTGGGGGAATTCCCCCTCCCCCAGCCAGGGGGCAAGTAAAACCCAAACCAAAAATATGGGAAATGCCAAAAGGGGGGCCAGAACCCCACAAACGGGGGGGCCCCCATTAAGGGAAAA
Organism: Protopterus annectens; assembly: GCF_019279795.1. Lineage (NCBI taxonomy): Eukaryota > Metazoa > Chordata > Ceratodontiformes > Protopteridae > Protopterus > Protopterus annectens. Next base: position 385,432,473 of record NC_056736.1, read on the forward strand.
AGGGCCCCGCTGCCTTTGTCCGGCTGCAAAGATGTTGGGGGTTAAAACCCACAACCCTTTTCACCAGCCAATACAAACACCCCATCCAGGGGGGTTAAAGCCCAAAAGGTATCCAACATTTTCACTATCCTGTTACCCTTTTGCCATTCCCTTAAAATGTTGGGGAAAGTGCATTGATTTTGGGCCAAAAGTTTTTGGGACCCCCCATACACGGGGGAATAAATTTCACCCAAAGGGAGGGCACCCAAATGGGAATGACCACATGGTGTTGTAACCAACCCCTTGGTCCCTACAAAGAATTGCATGTTTTGGGTTTTCTGCTGTGTGTGGGGGGGAAAAACAATTTAATCACCCGTAAGCCACACACCACCCCTAAAATTAAAAGGGCCCGGTTTCCCTCACTTGTGTCCCCCGCATAAGCAACCTGCCTTTTGGGGTGCCACAGGTTTGGGGAAGACTTAATCTATGCACAGGGTGGGAAAATGCCCCGGCGGGGGGTTCCAAGGGCCGTTGGGTGGGGCCTGCTTGCCCGGGTGGTTGTAGAGCAGTGGGGGGTTTTACCCTCATTTTTCTGTGTGGGTGGGGGTGGCACAGCTACCCGGAGCCAAGGGGGGTTTCTTTGGGACCCAACGTGCCATGTTACCTACCCGGGGTTCCGGGGGGCTGACCCGGGTGGGGGGCCCCAACCCGGGGGGAGGACCCGCCTGTCCCCCAAATTTCCTTCCCGGGAAACGGCCCCAAGGGGCCCCGGGCCCCGCCCCCTGGGCCCGGTCTGTCCTTTGAAGGTGGGACCCTGCAGGCCCCTGCCCTCCTGGTTTTGGTTGGGCGGGGTGGGCCCCCAACGCTGGAAAATGCGCTGGTTTGCTGGCAATGCCCAGGTGTATGTCCCCCACCGGTGTTTCCCCCACGGGCCGACCTGGGCCCCAAGCCTGGGGGGAAACCCCCAGTCCCTTACCAAAAATGGCAAATGGTTTTGTTCCCAACCTTCTGCAAGGGCCAACCCCACCTTCCCCGCCCGGGGCCCAAAAGGCCTGCGCCTTCATCTTTGGGCAAAGGTTTGGGGGGTGTGTCCCCCCTGAAACCGGGGTTTTCAGGGTGAAAAAGGGCATGGGAAAGCCCCCGTGGCACGACCTCCTTCCGGGAACCTGGTGTCCCACACCTTCTCACCCCCACAATTCCCGTGGGGGACCACTAGCATCAGGGAAATTTTTGGGGGAGGGGCACAAACCTAAAGGGGGGTTTTTAAAGCTCCATGGACAATCGCCACACCCGCCCCAAACCCCCAAAACCAAACCCAAACCCAAAACCCCCCAACCAAAAAAACAACCCCACACACACCACACACACAACCCCCACACACACACACAACCCCACACAACCCCCCCCCCCCAACACACACACACACACACACACACACACACACACACAACCCTGCATGTGATAATGCAGGTGGCATGCAGCATTCCCCAACACAGACCAGTGAATGCAGACCAGACATTCATAGTGGCAGTATGTACACTGCCCTGGTGGGGACAGTACAACAGGCAGGTGTCATTTAGTAGGCATGCAGTACACACATTCATGGTAGTTTGCATGCATCAGCGTGATAAACCCTGTGGCCCCGGGGGTTGAGAGTACACATGGCTGCCAACAATTAAAGTACAACCCCAAACATGTGCGGTATCATGTGGACATGTGAAGATGGTGTCCCCCATGCACCACATCACATGGCTGTCATGGTGCAGTGTTATGTGTACAGTGTACAGAAACAATGTATTTGTAACAGTGATGTCTGTGCAGGACGTTTTCTGTGAGCTTTTCATAGCAGGGGGTGGTGCGGGCTCTGTGCCACTGCAAAGTAGCAGGACACAGCTATGTGTCTGTGCGCGGACCTGGGCATTACATTTCCATGTCTGTAAGTCAGTTCAGCTGCTCAGCAGCACATATGGTGGACATTGGAGGCACCTGTAGTAGCTGTGGAGAGGGAAATTTCCCTGTCACTGGTGTACTACATCAGATGTCCAGGGGGTCCACTACATTGATGAACCCACTATGTGTGTACAGGGTGCAATGCTGAGTACCCACTGTGGATGTGCTGTGTGGCAACATGCCTGTAGGTATCAACCATGGCCTTGTCTGTCTGACTCATTGACAAAGTGTGTGGTTTGGACATTTGTGCGCACCGGCCCTGTGGGTGGGCCCATGTACAACCCCCCATCAGGGGCGGGTCACATTTCCCTTCTCTGGGATAAGCTACAGTGGTATGTTCCTATGTTTTGGGATAAATCATATCCCTGGTTTTGAAAAAATTTTTGCAAACCGAATCCGTCCCCTTTGGGGTTGGGCATCCATTTACCAACTGACCATGCAGGGGGGATTGGGGTCACTTGGGAAACCGTGCCGGGGGGGAACACAGGTACCATGGGCTTTTCCTAGCACTGGGGGTACCCAAAAAGCAAACTCCTTTTCAGCCAGAAAACCTAAAAACCCTTGTTTGCAACCGAATCCGTAAACAACCAAAGGTTTTGGTTCATTCCCCCTCCCTGTGCTGACACTTCATGGGTTGGTGTGTATGCAGTTTTCCAAAAAAAGATACCGGTTTTACGGGGCCAAATGGCATGTAGAACATGGGGTACAAAACACCCCCAAACCCCCGCCTTTAAAAATGGGAACAGACTTACCTGCCGGCCCGGTCCTTTCCGGGGCCCCCCCTTAAAAATTACCAAAGGGGTTTTTTCCTTTGTTCCTTTCCCCAGACTGGCCCGGGGCCCTCCGGGTGTGGTGGGGCTGTGCTTGGCCCCCCATGTCCCTTTTTCCCATTAGCCAAAAATGGGTTTTCATCCTTGGGGTTTTGGCCCTTCCTGGGATTTTTTGGTAATTCTTGGTTGTTTTTACCCCCCTTTACAACCCCCCCACCCTGCCTTCCTCCAAAAATGGGAAAAACTTTTATTACCTGGGGTAGGTATGTGGGGCCCCCCTCCCGGAAATTTGGGCCCCAAGTGGTTTCTGGGGGTGGGGGTTTTTCCCTGGGTGTCCCCAAATTTTGGCCAGGAGCTCCCCCGTAACTGTGGGGGTGGGGGCCGTGTTGGGGGCCCACCAACCTTTTCCCCTTTGTTGCCCCCATTGCAGCCCAGTGTTTGCCTGCCGGACAGGTCCCGGTGCACCTTTTCCATTTGTTGGTAGCCCCGTGGCCTGCCTGTTCACCCCCCTTTTAAATTTTCCCCCATCCCGCCGTTCCTTGTGGGCCGCGGGCACTGGCAAACACATTTGGAAACCCGGAAGGATGGTTTGATGACCTTTCCCCCCTGTCCGGGGGTTAAATTGGAAACCCCGTGGCATTATCTGGGAAGAACCCTAAATTGAGGGGCCCGGTACATTCACACCCTTTTGCGGCATAAAAGTTTTAAATACATTTCATGAAAATTCACTTGAAGGTTTATTGTGAAGGGCCCTTCCCGTGGGCGGGGAACCAGCCAGTTGTGGCTTCCAATTGGCAGGGTTTTCCCCATCATAACTGGGGGTGCCCCCCCCTACATTTTGGGATGGGGCCCCTTTTTAAAGTTAGCCTTTTTAAAAGGAAAAATGTTTTACCTGGGTTTACCTTTTCCTTCCCGGGGTATGTCCCCTTTTTGGGGGTTTTGCTCGGGTTTACCATCCTGGTTTTAATGTAGCCCCCCAGGGGCTTTTGTATTTTTGAAAAGTCAGCACCACCGTACCCCTCACATGGAACCCGCCTGAATGTGTTGGGGGCCAATTTTACTTCCCCACCTGTCCGTGCTGGAAAAACCCCACCCCCCCTGTGTTTAATGTGGTGTTTGGAGCAAGGTAACCATGAACAAGCAAAAGGCCCCCTGATGGATGTACGCCAAAACATTGTGCAAACCCTCAACCCCCAAGGCACCTGGGGAACATTAACAGGGGCCCTTCCGCCACCAACATTACCACTGTGAGGGATATTTGGGGTTTTGGCCCAATTTTTACCAGGGGGAAATGTGAAGCTCATGGAGGGCCCTTTTTTGGGCATCTTGATGTTGGCAATCCAATCTGGGAATTTTTTGGGGGTACCCACCCAGGGGTGGGGAATTCAGGGTTGGGTGTTTTATCACCCTGGTGTGGGCCTGCCTCCAAGCCAGGTATGGCAAAACCGCCCCGTTGGGGGGGGGTTTTCCCCTTCCCCCGGGGTATCAAACCCCCCATCTTTTACTGTAGCCCCGGGATGCCCCATGTGGGGTTTGAACGGAAAAGTGCCCTTTGCCCCCCATCCCATTTTCACAAGGAACCCCCCTAACTGGGTTTTTGGGGAACACAATGTGGGAAAATAAAAATTCCGTGGGACATGGTTTTGTTGGGGTGCCAATACAACCCCCGCCCCCTCCCTTGGGAATGTTTTGGTTTTGGCCCAAACAAGATAAACCATGGTTTTGGGGAATGGTGTTCACCCTGCAGGCCCCCTAGGATGCAAATTTTACCCTCATATGTGCAAAAACCCCCACATACAACCCCTTTCAAAATTTTTTTTGTTCACAATGGTTTTTAGGGGTATTTTTGCTATTCCGGACCATTCACCCGCATTTTCATTTTTTTCAGACATTCCCCATCTGTGCCCCTTGGGGACATTTGGGGGTTTCCCAATGTTTTACTATGGCCACCTACGGGGGACTGCACATTGGGAGGCTGGGGTTTTGACTCTGTGGGGTTTTGCTGTTTACAACCATACCCGCACCCTTTTGGTTTTTTCCATGGTCCACAACCATTACATACAGGAATGGCCCGAAAAATTGACATTCCGCCCCGAAAAACTGTGACGGTAGTCTGATGCCCCCATTTCATGGGGGAACAGGTACAACACATTTTTTGTGGGGTTCCCCTACCCACCCCACCCCCGTGGGGTTTCATCATTCCCCCATCCTTTTAAAATTAAAGTTCAAGGTATTTTCAGCATGTGGGGCTTGTTCCAAAACAATGCCAAAACCTTAATGTTTCCTTTTCCCCCCATTTCCCCCCAGACATTGTCCCCCCAGGTACAGGAGGGCCAATTAAAACCCCCAGGTTGTTTTCAGCCCTGTCCATGTGGTTACAATAACACCATCTTTCCCACTGGGACATGGTAATTTGTTTTGGGCATTTTTTCCAGTTGTGCTTAAACCCCACTACCCCCTACTGGCCGGCTAATTTCAGGACATGTCTTTACATCTATGTGCCTTCACGGGGAATGCCCCCTCCACTTTACAGGTACACCTTTAGTATGTGTGCTGCTTCCCCCCTATGGCCATAGATGACAAAGTACAACCCCAAAGTCAAATTTTTCCCCAGTGGGGGTTTTCCCTGAAGGGACATGCCAGGGCCAAGATTGTTTGTTCCCCCGGGGGACATTGGTGCAACACACAAGGTTTTGGGTTTTTCCCCCCAAAAACCCTTTTTTACCACATTGTAATTTTTTCCCCGCACATTGCCCTCATGGGAGCCAGTTAGATACCCCGTTTTTGGGAAATTTTTCCCCCAAGTGCAAATGTCACCCGGTTTCAAGGGGTTTCAACATTGCAGGGGCGGGGTTCTACTGCTTGGATTGGAAAAGGTTTTCCCAAAGGGCTGCACCAGTTTGGTGCTTCGGATGTGGGGGAAAATTCACAACCCAAACACCCCTTTACATGCACCCCAAAAATCCCAAATTTTCTTTCCCGGGCCCAACACCTTTTTTGTTTGTAAACCATGCTTTTAAACCCTGGTGGCCCACCCAAAAAACCCCCTGGCTGCCTACAACACAGGGTATTCCCGTCCCCAAAAAAGGGGTTAACACCCGTCCAACACCTTTTGCCATGGGCCCAGTGGTACAGTGCATTTCCATTTCACATGGGAACCCGTATTACACTGAACCCGGGGGTTTTTGGCCCGACCCCCGTGGAACCTGTTCCATCAACCTTTTGGGGACATGGCACTTTTACCTGGTTCACCGTGTTTGTTGCCCCCTTTCTATTGTGCCCCCGGGGATGACATTGTACCCCCATGGGCTGGACATTTATTGGGCCCCCAATTTGGGGGTTAAGTCCGGTGTTTGCTAACCAATTCCAGTACCACGGTCTGGGGATTTCAAGGGTGTTCTACCCCCTTGGGGCCTAAAAAATCCCCTTTACTGGGAACCTTGGTTGGGCATTGGGATTAACCCCGTTGGTTATCGGCATGGCCTGTTTGTTCCAGTCCCTGATAAGTGTTTTTGAACCCCCAAACCTGGCCAAAATGCCTTTTGGGACATCTGGCTAGGTTTTTGCAGCCCCACATTAAAATCTTCCATCCTATGGCTGCCTTGCACGGGGACTGCTGTCCCCTGGCGGGCCTTCAAGGTGGGCCCCACTTTCATAAAGTTACAATCTTACACCCTCCCCTGGCCCCGTTCCTTGGCCCCGCACACCCCATCCCCGCCCACCTGTCATTTATTCAGGGGGGTTTGGGGTGGTCCCGAGGGCACACCGCCCGTCCGTTTTTTCACAATTCCCCTTTTTCCTTTCCCCGGCACATCCGGATCAACAACCCAGGTTTTGGGTGGGTTCCCACCCCGTAATTTCACACATTACTTATCCCAATACAAAATTTCAAGGTGTCCCTTTCAGCCCAGTTTTTGGCCCCTGCCATTTTGACAAAACCACCGTGCAACAAATGTACACCACATTACCCCTTCCATCCGGGTTTGGCCCTCCCCTTCATTTTGCACCCTGGGCAGTTGGGGTTTTCTGTAAAATTATTGCCAGCAACACGGCCCTTTCCCTTTTTTATGGGCTCCCCCGGGGGAACACATGGTTGGCCCATCGGGAAAAGGCTGGGTGAAAACATTCCCCCACTTTTCCCTATTTCACCTCCCTTCACATTTCAAACCCCCATTTCTGGGGATGCTAGGTACCTTTTCCCCCTTTTTTGCCTAAACATTCCCATTTTCCAAAAACCCTTTTTACCACACCCTAACAAAACAACCAAAAGCAGCCCCCCTGGTTTTCATACAAAACACAGCCCGGTACCCGCATCCACTAAAAAGGGGTGTTGAGGGCCCTGGCCCCGTCCGATGGAATCCCCAAAGGCCTTTGCCCAGGGGGGAACAGTTTCATTTGCACAATTTCCCCATTTTAGGGGCCTGGTTAATTTCCCCAAATGGAAAACCCTGGTGGGCTGGCCTTTTCACAACCCACAGGGGTTTCCTGTTCCCTGGAACGTTTCTGGGAGGGGCCAACCCCTGGGGCAGGCTGTTAAAATAAATTTTTTTCACCGTTTTGGTTCATTGGGCATCCCTGGGGTGTCCTGCTGGGGTACATTCCCCAGTGTTTTCCACACGGCCCCGCCGGGCATTCATTTTGGGGCCCTTCACCGCATGGGTTTTGGAAAGGGCCTTTCTGTTTACTACCATTTTTCCACATTTCCCCAATTTCAGGCCCTACCAACGGTATGAAACATTGGGGCCCCAATGTTGCCCGGATCCCGCCTTTAATTTTTTTAAAATACCAACAAAACCCCTTTCATTCACTACAAGGGCCCTCCTTTGGTGGGAAAAGGTTTAAACCCCGTTGGGCACAAAATATCCCATGCACATGTTTGCTGGGAAAACATCCCAAAAAGTCCCCCAACCGCCGTGGTTTGTTGGTATCCCGCCAACCTGGTGGGGGCATTTTTCTTGGCAACCCCATCAGGGCCCGGGGGGGCCCCTTCCAATTTTGCAAGGGGCCCCCCCTCCCATTTTCCACCACAAATGGAAAAGGGCCCGAGATTGGGGCTCACTTACCCCATGAAGGGCCATTTATTTTTGGACTTCCAAAATTTGACAACAAAAAGCCTTAACCTCAAGACTACCTTTTCCTTTTCCTGGCAAACCCCCGTTGGGCCTTTGTGGCCCCCCGAACATCCCAAGTGGCCCCGCATTTATTTGGGGGGTTTTTGGGGGGGTTTTCCCCCGGGGGTTTTTATGTTTTCCCCTCTTTGCCCTTTCCACCCTTTTTATTTCTTTTACATTACAATCCAACCTTTCCCCCCCTTCCTTGATTTGGCAGGTTTTCCCCTTTTCCCCCAAAAGTTCACAATGGGGCAGGCCCCTAAAATGCTTTAAAACCAAATCAGGGGGCGTTTTGGCCTTTTTTTCGGGTTCCCCCCAAAATTCCCTTTTTTCTTTTTAGTTTTTGATTTGGGAAACTACCTTTTTTCCAAGTTTTTTTACTGCCTACATTTTTACCAAAATTTCCCCTTTCCTTTGGGGCATTCAGCTATCCCCTTTTTTGTACACCCCAACCCGGTTTTCCCGTGTGGGGATTTAAAACCTTGTAGGGGGTTTTTATTGATCAGGGGTTACCCTCCCATTTTTGCTACAATTTTCCCCTTTGTTTCCTGGGGTTGGGTTGGTTTTTTTCACATGGTTGGGGCCCCTTCCGGCCCGCCTTTTCATGGGTTGTGCACAAATGGACATGGTGTTTTTTCCTTTACAACCATGCTGGTACACCCCTGTTTCCCCGGACTTTTTGGGACCGTATTCCCGCCCGTATTGGGTTTTCCCTTTTACCCGTTTTCCATAACCCCAAAGGGGAACGCAGTGGGGGACTAAAAAGGGGTGACCCTTCCAAAATACAACCGTTCTTTTTGTTGTCCCCCTTTCTTGGGGGTCTTACCCGGTTCCGGGGAAGTTTTTTTGGAAAAGGCCGTCGGGAACCCCATTGTGCTTCCACCTCCTTCCACTTTTAAACGGGGTTGTTGGGACCTCCATTTGGGCCATGTTCTTTTTCCCAATACTTGGGGGTGATGTAGGGACCCCCTACTGGGTTTTCTTGGGGGGGGTGGGAAAACATTTTCCGGCCAAGTGTTCACACTGCCACATTTCCTCAGCCGTCTGTGTAAAATCCACGGGCCTGGACACACCCCCATCCCCGGGGGGACATGGTCCCCATCCCCAGGGGGCCCTGTGGGCACTTTGGGGATTTCGTTTGCAACCCTTTTTTTCCCGGCCTGCCCTTAGGGACAAATACCTTTTGGGGTGTCAATGGTTCCCGTACTTTGCCACCCCCTTTTACACCGGGCCCTTTCTGGACCCCTCCCTTTTGGCCCCACATTCACCCCAAGGGGAAAAAGGGGCAATTTACCTTTTTCCTCCATTTCCGGCCATTCTGCAACCCCATTTCCCAAGTGGGGCCAACATATTTGTGAAAAAGGGTAAAATTAAACATTAAGGCTATCAATTCAGCTAATGGCCTGGTTTTTAAAAACTGTTTTTTAATGGAATTTTGAACATATCCCTTTTATTTTCCCGGTTTCATTTAAAAATTACATTCCCCAAAAATGGGTTTTGGGAATTTAAGGGGGCTTGGGGAATTCCCAGGAAAATGAAAGGGTTTTCCCCCAAATGGGTCGTTCCTTCATAAAAGTCCCAATTTCCTTTTCTTTGGCACCAGGTTGGGAACCAATCCGCTGGGGGGGTGGCATTTTTCTTGGTTTTAACCCCCATGGAAGAAAACCTTGGGGAGGGTTCCACCTTTCCCCTTTTTCCAAAGGGGGCATTTTTGGGCCCGTTTTGCCTGCCCAAAATTTAACCCAAAAAAGGCAAATTCCTTTTTGGGAATCAAAATTTTAAAACCCCTTCTTATTTGGGTTTATTTTCATATTTAAATTTTTTTACAAAAATTTAAATGTTTTTTTGCAACAATAAAAAAATTTGGGGAATTTTTTCCCACAAACTACACCTTTTTCTTTTTGCAAAAAGAAAATGGGGTTCCAAAAACCTTTGTACTACCCATGGGGATGGGGCCACCCGAAAACGGGAAGTTTGTCCCCCCATTTCCCCCTTTGGCCTTTAAAGGGTGGCCCCCCCCCCTGGGGTTTCCCTTTTTTAAATGTTGTTTTCCCACTTTCTTTTTGCACCCTTGGGGCCAATTTGTTGGGATTTTTTTTTGGGCGTTTAACCCTTTACATATTAATTTCCCCTTCTGTGATGGACAGGTAAAATTTTACCTACACAACCGCCTCTGTAACCCCCTTAGGTTTGGCGTTCCCCCCAGTCTGTCTTTTGGGGGTTGCATTTTCCGGGGCCTTTTTTTTGGGGTTCCCCTCTCCAAATTCCCTTTTTTTTTTCCCATTTTATGGTTCGGTAGGAAAAGGTTTTTATCCAGGGGCCCCCTTAAAAATTCTTTTCCCTTTTGCCCGGGGTTTAAAAGGGCCAAAGCCCGTTCCTCGGGGTGGCTTATGTTCCCGGGGGGACCCCTTCCTTTCTTGCCCTGGCATTGGGTGGGCTTTCCCCCCGGTTTTTTGGCCGTTTGGTTATTTGAATACCTTTTAAAGGTATGTATTGTTCCTGGGGTACTGCAATCCCATGTTGCCCCGGAACCATTTCGCCCCCCCCTTTTTTACCTGGTTTTTGGTGTTTTATTATTGTTTTCATGTGGGTCCCCTTTTTTGGGGTCTGGTCCATGGGGTTGGCATTCCCCCAAATGTTTTTACCCCCTGGCGAATTTTTTGTACAAACGTGAGGATGCCAAAAAGCTGGTAGGTTTCCCCGGGCTTTTTGGTTGGGGGAAAGCCCTGGCCCTTCACCGCCTGGTTATGGGGTTTCCCCCGGTTTTTAGCGTTATTCCCCTTTGATTATTTCAAAGGGGATATCTTGCCCCGGGTGGGGGGTGGCCCCAGGGGGAAACCGGGGATTTTACCAATTCCCCAGATATGGGCTTTTGTGCTCCATTCCCCCGGGTTGGGGGCTGGGTTACCCCGGTCTGTTTTTGGGAATGTTTGTTTTGGTTTTAAAATCCTTGCCTTTCGGTAACCCCTTTTTCCCCTGGGGGGGCTTCCCCCCGTTTCCTTTTCCACGGAATATATTTGCGGAATGTTCCCCTCCCCCTGGGCCACCCCATTTCCCCCCTTGGCATTTTGTTTTTCCCCGTAGGTTTCGGTGTTGTGGAAATTGGGGGGAAATGTTGCTCCTACCTATGTTCCGGCCCGGGCCCGGGGGGCCCCCATTCGTTAAAATTTTTTTTCCGTTTTCACCCCACGGGGGGCGTTTTGGGAAAAGGCCGTGTGGGTCTTCCTTTTTTGGGCCCAAAACCCTAAGGGCATTTGGGTTTTTCTTTCGGCCCCTTTGGAAATTTTCCTGGTTTTGCTTATGGGCCCTGTGGTTTCAAAATTTTTGGGGATTTTTCCCTTGCCTCATTTTTACTGCCCCCTGCAAGGGCCCCTGGGAATGTCATTTTTCTACCCTTTTGGGGGCCCCTGTACTTCGGCCCATTTCCGGGCTTTGCCTTTTTTTTTATTTCATCCCCTTTACTTTTTCACCTTCCCCCCCGTTTAACTGGCAATTACACCCCCCCAGGGGAACCACGGGAAATTTTACCTTTCCCATTTCCCCCATTCTGCAACCTTCCCATTTCCCGGGTTGGGGAACAACCAAGTAGTAAATTGCACATGGGGATTTGTGGCACTGTAATCTAGGACAATTTTCCCAAAGAGGGCCATTGGGTTGATTTAAAATTTGCTGAAAATTTCCCCCTTTCAGTGGAACCCCCTTTTTGACTTACTTGAGGCCCCTTCTTTTACCGGTTTTCCCTTTATTTTTTATTCCTAACTGGTTTTGAGGGAAATTTTCAATTGGAAAGGGGGAACCGCCCCCAAAATTTTTACAAACCCCTGGGGTTTCGTTTCCTCATAATGGGGGTTCCCTTCACTGGTTTGTTTCGCTTTTTAGGGCGGGTTAACACTTTTCCTTTTGTTTCCCTTTCCCCGGGGCGGGGTGTTCTTTTTCCACCCATTTATGGATTTTTTTAGGGAATTTTTTGGGTTCCCCTTTTCCCCAAAAAGGCCCAAAAGGGGGTTTTGAAACCCGATTTTTCATTCCAAAACCCCCCCCGGAGTTTAAAAGGAAACCCCTTTACTTTTTCCCCGGTTTTCCAAAAACCCGGCATTCGTTGCTTTTTTGTTTTTTTTCATTTTAGAATGTTTTTCTACCCCCAAATTAAATGGTTTTTTTCAACCCAATTTAAAGAATTTGGGAAAGGTTTTGGGCCCCCCAATTCAGGGGTTTGATTTTTTCAAAAAAGTTTTAACACAAAAAAAGGGGGAAAAATTCCCCCAAATTTGGGAAATTTTTGAAAATTTTAAAAATATCCCTTAAAAAATTTTTCCTGGGTGGTTTAAATGACAAAAAGGGTATTTTTGAGGTTTTAAATTTAGGTTTAAAAAAATTGACCCCCCCAAAATGATTTTGTTGGTTCATTTTTTTTAATAATTTGGTTTAATTTTTTTTAATTATTTTAATTCTCCCTTTTTATATTACCCCTTTTAACTTTTATTTTAAGGTTTAAAAAAATAAATTTTACATTTTTATGTTTTTGGATCTGGGTTCAATCAAATTTGGTTCGACTTCCGATAATTTGGCACCCAAGGCTCGCCGTTCTTTAAGGCTTTTTTATTTTTGGGTTTTTTGTGGTTTTTTTTTTGCATTTTTGTTTTTGGAAATTTTAAAATGTTTGCCTTTTTCGGTTTTCATTTGGGAAAAGGTTTTGGGGTGGGGTTTTCCCTTTTATTTTAGGTCGGAGGTTTTTTCAATTTTTTTGGGTACCTTTAAAGTTTGTATCGTTTTTTGGGCCAAAGGTTAAAAGGATTTTGGGGGGCCTCCACTCTGGTAAATTTCCTTTTTCCCCGCCCCCTGGGTCTTCCCGGCCTTTTGGGGGCCCCTGGGAACCCTTGGTTTCCCTATTTTGCATCCCCCCCCCCCCCCCCCCCCCCCCCCCCCCCCCCCCCCCCCCACCCCCCCCCCCCCCCCCCCACCCCCCCCCCCCCCCCCCCCCCCCCCCCCCCCGCCCCCCCCCCCCCCCCCCCCCCCCCCCCCCCCCCCCCCCCCCCCCCCCCCCCCCCCCCCCCCCCCCCCCCCCCCCCCCTCCCCCCCCCCCCCCCCCCCCCCCCCCCCCCCCCCCCCCCCCCCCCCCCCCCCCCCCCCCCCCCCCCCCCCCCCCTCCCCCCACCCCCCCCCCCCCCCCCCCCCCCCCGCCCCCCCCCCCCCCCCCACCAAGCCCCGCGCCCCCCCCCACCCCCCCCCCCCCCAAAAAAAACTTTTTTTTTGAAATCCCCAAGGCAACAAAATTGCCCCAGAAAAAAAGGCCAAAAAAAAAAAAAATTTTTTTTTTCTTTTTTTGGTTTCCAAGGGGGGTTTTTTTCCCTTTTTTTTTAGTTAATTTGTAAAGCCCCAAAAGAATTAAACACTTTTTAATAAAAGAATCATTTGCATGGTGCAATACCGCACACAGTGTGTTTTGCATACCTACGCTGGGGGCGGGGACGGTCCGGCGCACGCCGGTAGTGCACGTGGAATTCATTCATACCTGAATCGCTAAGCAGCCATATTTGGCGTTATAACGCCGACGCTATGCTGGCGCCTGGCGCAAGGTTCATGAATCCCGGGGTTTGTATATTTCTTACTTGAAAATAGCATTTTAACACAAAAAACAAGTAAGAAATTAACCTAAATTGGTTAATTATTGAATAAAGAAATAATATACAATATCAATTAAAATATTTATGGCATGATGGTTGCAGGGAATGATCAAACTAGGGTATTTTTGAGTTTAAATTAGATTAAAAAAATTAGATCTTCTAAGTTATGATTAATTGTTGTTACATTTTGTTATAAGTACATGGTTGAACCTGTTTTTTTTAATATATTTATAATTCTCTTGTACCTTTTTATATAAATACTTTTTAAGCAAATTTATTTATAAGTTTTAAACAAGATGGAATTATATACATTTTTATGTTTCAAGGATCTGGGTTCTAATACAGAATTCTGTTACTGAGGTCTTACACATGTAGTACTTAAAAAGATCACCAGACGGAGCTCAAATGCAAGTTCTTTTAGTGTCAATTCATTTATTTTATATGTAGTTTTAATATGAATGGATTTATTTATTTTTTAAGCTATTTATAAATGTTTTTTGAAGTTTTAAGAAACTGTATATGACTTTTTAACAGGTTTTAACATTTGTTAACAGGTTTTAGGTGAATGCGTTATACCAGTATGTTATTTTAGATACGTAGGCTTGAATATTCAATTTTCATTGTACCTTTAAAGTTTGTATCTTAGTTAATTGAAATGATGGGAACTAGAGGTATAAAAGGATTTTGGTTACATGCAGTCCACATCTGATGAAGTTATCTTTTTGCCTGCTTGTGGTGAGGAATCTTCCCCAGATCCTTTTCAGTGTGCACACCTGCAACACACTTGGTCTATCTGCATCATCGCAGCTCGAATCCCCCCACCCCCCCCAGCAACATTGCCAGATAAAGCCACTGCTATGGTCCAGTTTCTCCCTATAGTTATTGTAAGCCAAGAATAACACTTTTTAATAAGAATACCTACCAGACAAGTCTGCATAGGTGACTAGATATTTACAGTTCTTGTTATTAGCAGATGTGGTCCTTAACAGTTATGTTTTAAACATTGTGACTGGTTATTTGCATTTCCTTTTACAGCCATTTGTTAATTTTACTAGTTATTTTTTAAACATTGTTTTGGCCGGCATGCACACCTGCAAGGGCTCCCCCCTGGCAACTATAGCTTTGTCTATTGCCACTGGGTGGCATAACTTAACACTATACTTGCTGTATCTTGTCCCAACTAGATCTGCCTCCACATTGAATACTTGTAAAGTAAAGCAAGCACCATTTACTTGGTGTATTTTGTCCCCTAGATAGATTTACCTTCCTTTGTATTAGGTGCACACCAAGGCCATAAAGTAGTGTTTCTGCAACTAACTGATTACACTCCTAATTTCCTGCTTCTACCTCTTCCTTGCTTACACTTACATTACAGCTCCAAGGATTCCACTTCTTATGCTGATTGCTTTTCTTTGCAGTCTTCTGTGAGGGGATGGGCCAGATCTCTATCTGCCTTTTCTGGTTATACCTTGCCCCATTTTGTATCTCCCTCCTCCTCCATGCACATTAACTAGTCTATATTAGTGGGTCTCCTTTAGCGGCGCCATTTTGAAAGTTATCTTTTGGCCTGCTTGTGGTGAGGAGGCTTCCCCAGACCCTTTTCAGTGTGCACACCTGCAAGTTAAGTGCCTGCAAGTGTTTAAGCTCTTCCCAAATGTTTGTGGT
Source organism: Protopterus annectens (assembly GCF_019279795.1). Lineage (NCBI taxonomy): Eukaryota > Metazoa > Chordata > Ceratodontiformes > Protopteridae > Protopterus > Protopterus annectens. The sequence continues at coordinate 385,447,572 of NC_056736.1, forward strand.
GCACCTGGTTTAACAGGCATGTTTATGTTTTCCAGCTGAAGTACTTAGCTAACTTTATGTAGCCTAGGGATCTAACTGATGTAGTGATTGCTTTTACTACAGAAACTGTTTACTGTTACATATGCTGTTATGCTCACAATAGTCTAAGGGACTAACTGAAGGTGTGACTGATTTTACTACATAAACTGTTTGCTGTTAAATATGCTCTTATACTTACAAGGAATCTGGCTGGAGACTTGTGTTATGTGATGCATACAACAACTACAGTAAACAAGTGCTACATTCTCCATACTTTCCTTACCTCTGAGCTTACCTACCTAACCACTGATTGTTCTTCACAGTCTTGCCTTCTTCCTTCTCCTTGGCTCTACCAACTCCATTCACCCTGCGGGCTCATTCCACCCCCCTACCCTACCCCCAATTTCCATCCACCCCCAGTGCTCCTACACTCATTCTAGCCATAAGTCCCTTCCCCCCGTCTCACCCAATCCACTCTCATCTCCTCACTATCCCCTCCCCTCCCATCCTCCAATACTCTCTCACCCCTCCCCATCCCTAATCCTTAAAGCTCTAGATACACTTCCATACTCCTCCCTCCTACAGTGTTATCAATAATCCTATTACATCCTCAACACCTAACCCCCAACTATTCCATTATACCTAAACCACACCATGTCTCTTCAAACCAGTCTCATCCTTTCCCTTAGCCTACTACTCCTAATACCTCTATACCATGCTACCTCCTATTCCTCTTACAAACTATCCCTTCTTTCCTATCGCCTCTTCTCCCCACCATCACCCCTAACACATATCATAACTCTGCCACATCTCATTTCCACACTATATCCTCCTCCCTAGTGCTTCCAAACTCACTTATCTGCTTTAAACTAAAACTCCTATCCTCCTCAATGAAACATCATATTCCCAAAGCACTATTGTACCTCCCACTAAACTCTATGAGCAAATCCAAACTCCTGCTCTCATTCCCATTTAATTGCCTATGCCTAGCAGGAGACATACACCCCAATCCAGGACCTAGTACCAGTAGCAATCCATCTCCCCTCATTACCACCCATACTACCAACCCTAAATACCTCAAGATCTTGACCATCAATACCCAGAGTCTAAGAAACAAATTAGCCCACTTCCACGCTTGGCTATCCCATACCCATCCTGACATAGCAGCTGTCTCTGAGACATAGCTAAAACCCAACATTTCAGACTCTGAAATACTACCCCTTGGGTTTCAAGTACTTAGACAAGACCGCCTAAAAAAGAAGGGTGGAGGAGTAGCCTTAATCTACTCTAACCTACTCTCCATCACTCCCTACCAAAATTCTATTCCACAGTTCAACAATTCTGGACTAGTCATAGGAAATCTCAAACTAAATAACCAGAAAGGCATTTGTGTTATAGCCCTCTATATCCCCCCTGGAAACAACAGTAACACACCTGAGGAAATTTTTCTATGGATCTCATATAATATCAAGCTTGAGACATACATCCTAGGAGATGTGAACATTGATGAACAAAATTACTGCCAATAACCCCACCATTTCAATCAATCTATGTAATTTCACTCAACTCACAAATGCTATAACCAGACCTAATAAAAATAACCCCCAGGCTCCATACTGGACTGGATCCTTTTCTCCCACCAAAACAAAATCTCCCACACTGGCACCTTACCAGACTATCAGTGATCACTTACCAGCCTTCATCCATAGAGCAATCCCTTCCTCTCCTCATCTACACCAACATATCCATATTCAAAATCTCAACAACTTTAACCCTACAACTTTTTCCAATTCTCTCAAACTGATAAATTGGGACACTCTAAAAACTCTACCTCTGGACAGTGCTGTCAAATTCTTCAACTCAACCTTCTTAGACACTCTTAACTCCCAAGCCTCTCCAAGAATAAAATGTATAAAAATGAATTCCGCCCCTTGGCTTAGTTAAGATACCAAAACACTCATGCAACAAAGGGACAAGACCTGAAAACTCTACCATCATAATAGGCACCCTGGCACCCTTCTTAAATATAAACAACTCCGCAACTTAGCCAAGAAACATATACAAGACAAAAAAGCATACTATATCAAACTCCAGTCTAACCACTCCTCTAACACCAAATAATTCTGAAAATCCATCAACTCACTTCTCAACCCAGGCACCAAAACCAACCCTTGCCATGACACTATTAAATCTGACCCATAAATAGCTACTCTGTTCAACTCCTTCTTTACTAACTCTATAGCAGAACTGACTAAAACATTCCCAAACAACACCACCTCCCCCAAATCAAACCCTCTGCCCAACCTTCCACCCCAAACTCTCCTCCCATATTCCACCTCAAACCCATCCCCACCTCATATATAAAAAAAACTTCTCTCTAAGCTTAAGCCTTGCTCCAATGCCCCTGACAATATCCCCTCACTCTTTTTAAGAATTGCATCAGACAGCATCGCCATCCCCATTAGCATACTCATCAACAAATCCATACAAGAATCATATGTCCCCAGACTGTGGCATGCAGCCTTTATCCTACCCCTCCATAAAGGAGGCAAAAATAATAACATCTCCAACTTCCAACCCATAGTGATTCTCTCCCCTATTTCAAAAATTCTTGAGAAATGCATCTACCTCCAGCTCATGCCATTGATTACACATAACCAACTCCTCACCCCAACTCAACATGGGTTCCATCCTGGCCATAGCACAATGACAGCTCTTCTCTCTTTTCTAGACATTGTAAACCATGCCCGTTACTCTGGAGAACTTGTATCCACAGTCCTCCTTGACCTCTCCAAGGCTTTCAATAGTCTCCCATACCCACCTTCTTCACCACCTTTCCAATCTTAACCTCTCACAAAACACCATTACCTGGTTCAGCAGCTACCTCTCTGACAGATCTCTGGCAGTAACATGGAAGACTGGCACCTCAGCCTTCATTCCCACCCCAATCGGGTTACCCCAGGGATCCATTCCTGGCCCTATGCTCTTCAATATCTTCATTAATGATTTCCATGCAGCCATTCCTAACACTAAGATAGTACAATATGCAGATGACTCAACTTTAGTTTGTCCTGCATCAAACCTCCCTGAGCTCCAAACAAAAACTCAAACTGCCTTCTTAGCTATTGAGAACTAGATGCTCCAAAATCACCTCTCTTTGAATGCCAACAAATCAATGATCCTTCTATTCTCTCCCTCAAAATCTATCTGCCTAGACAAAACTTCTTTCAAGATTACAAGCCTTGCCAACTCCACTATAGAAGTTGTTCCTTTTGCTAAACTTCTTGGAGTTACTATTGACGAACACCTAAAATTTGATACCCATATTCAGCTAAATATAAAGAAAACCCATCAGAAACTTGACATGCTGTACAGAATCTCCCACTTCCTCTCTCCCTAAACAAGACAGACCCTCGCCACTATGTTCACTAATGTATGATGCTCCCTTGCTAACCAATCTATCTTCCTCCATCTCTTCTAAACTAGAATCCTGTTACAATAATATCTCAAAGTTCACCACCACTTCCAAATACTCCACTCACCACTGTAAACCTCTCTACCAGGTACAATGGCTAGAACTCCCAAACTACCTTGACTACCTCCAACTCATCACCACTCACAAGCTTATTTTCAAACCAACTATATGCCCAGCACTAACAAACATCTTAACATTATACACCCCAAACAGAACTCTAAGATCTACCCACCAAAATCTAATCTCTGTTTATAAACCAAAATATCCCACTGGTCAGCTTCTTCTATCCTTTTCTGTCGCCAAAAATGGAATTTTCTCCCTCCATCTCAAAGAATTTCTGAGAACTCTGAACACTTCAAAACCCAGCTGCATTCTTACCTCTCCCAAAAATGTAAATGCAATTGCACTCCACCTACCTAACCTACTTAATACATAAATACTTTATAACACACAAAGTTTGTTCTTCCTTACACACTACTGATTAACCCTATGTACTGCCTTCATGCTAATGCTACCTCTATATCACTCTCAGAGGATTTAAACCTCTGTATTAATTTAACTCATGCTAATATTCATGCATAAAGAACTTATCCATGCTAATGTTACTTCTATATCATTCTCAGATGATTTAAACCTCTGTATTAATTTAACCTTGTACTACTGTTCTCAACCACTAAACATGCAAATATGCTTTACATCCTTCTCCAAGTTGCTGTTTAACTTTTGTTTAGTTTTTGCTATTTTGTATGTAAAATTTGCTTCTTTTTCCACTATGTATTGTACTTCATATTATGGAGCTTGTACTATGTATTATTGGAACTTTTCTCCCCGGACCTCCCTGGTTATCAAACTGGAAATAAATAAATAAATAAAACATACTGTATAAAGAGAGCATTTATGTTTTTATTTTTTTGGCTGAATAAAGTTGGAATTATCCTTATATCAGTGGCTGAGTTTGTTTTCTGGGTGCCTTGGACTATTTCAAGTAAGTATTTTTTGGTGCCTTTGGCATTTTGTTTCTATGTTTTTAAAGTTTCTTCAGCTATGGAGACTGATTCTAGCTCTGATAAAGAGGAAAGAGGGAATAAGGAAGAACTGGGACAAGCCATAAAGTTGATATGTCAGTTATCTCAGTTGATAGACCTATTAACTCCGCTCAGCCAATCAATGATCGAGGTGGTTTCCAGAGCCCAGGAGAGGCAGAACCAGGAAGTTGAGAGTACAAAAGGCTCTAAATGGCGTGTAAACTGCAGTAATGGAGATAGCTGGAAAAGGAATGACAATGAAGATGCTCGTTCTGGGGAAACAAACTTCCATTTAACACCAGGAGCCTTGAGAAATAATGACTGTGAGGGTAAAATGAATGAAAATGATCTTCCTACCCCACTACCAGGTTAAAAAAAAAAAAAAACAGACTTCTCCTGCAGCTTCAGTGATGAACCAGACTGACATTAAGGACTGGTTACAGGTCAGCTATTCTATTAATTTTAAAGACATTATAGTTGAACCATTTCCTTTGAATGGCTTAGAAAGTTTGGCCAGCTTACTTTTGTATGTACAAAAGTAAGCGGGCCAAACTTTCTAAGTTAATGCATAAATACAAAATTTTGGACATAGAAAATGCTTACCTTAGGCCATGCATATTAGAAGGCATTGTTCCTAAGGGTTTAAGAATATGTATATATCCAAACAATGTTATCTCTGGCAGCATGTTTCACAAAGAACTAATAGAAATTTGTAATAGATGTGGACTTGACATGTTAAAATTAATGGTTAAGGAAAATGACAGAATTAAGGAAGAACTACAGAAAGAAATTGAAATTTTAAATGAATTTATTAAGAATTATCTTGTTCACATGATACCATCAGAAAAAGAAAAGTATTATAATATTAGATCAAAAATAGATAGTAAATGTGATGAGTTGGTTAACAGAAAGAAAACAACTGGAAAGAGATATTAAAGATTATAAAAATAATTTGAGCTACCCTAACCTCAAACCATACAATAGATTTTGGGAGAAAAATGGAAGTGATGAACAATATCTTTTAATGCTGATGATGTAGCACATGTGGGGGAACAAGTGAATGATTTAGATTATTTCTCTCACTACCCAGCTTTGAGACAGAGAGAATTAAAAATAAAGGGAGCAATCAATACCAACAAAACTATCAGACAAATTTTTGGAGAGGAGGGAGAAGGGGGAGGTACTGAATGTAGTTGGTACCCCTTCACCCCAACTTAGAAAAGGATGATGGCATGATAAAACAGGATGAAAATAATAGTTCAGGTTTACAAAATATGGTTATAGTATATACAGTTTTAGTGATACAGTGTAGAAGGGTGAGCATTTCAGTCTGTTATTCAAAGGACTGAAGTTCATACCTTTTAAAAAAGATGTTACAAAAACTGTTCTAGACGTAAAAATGTTTACAAGAAAAATTAACTTAGGTTTATATTTCCCACAAGACAATGCTAACTTCCAGAATAGACAAACTAAATTAAAGAAAATGAGTGTTTTTAACCCCCCTACACTCTCAAATTAAGAATTTTGAGCAAGTGGTAAAGAAAGAGATTCAAAAAGGTTATGCCAAGGTCAAATATAAAGCAAATCTGAATTTTGAAGAAATAAATACCTTGTCTGAATAACAGAATGGTGAGAGTTATGAAACCAGATAAGGGAGGGGGTACAGTTATACGCGTTTATATCACGTTATCGAAAGATGAAAATAGCAAATGCTATTTCATCGGCCCCAAAACATCTAAGCATGAAAATATTGAACATTCAGAACAGCAAATTTTTTCCCATGGAAAAATTGGCTGCTACGAAGCACACACACACACACAACACAAGCACATCAAACAAACAGCAACCACACACATACATTTAAATTCCTACATCTAACACTACACTAAACTAAACATACACTACTATCTACCCACTTACCTTAACCCAAACCCCAAGGTCCGCCACTATCGCACACTCAACTAACCAGCGCCCTAACCCTAATTTACTTAAACCACCCCTAAACCTAAACTCTGTCACTATCGCGCACACACCTAACCCGTACCCTAAGCCTAACTCACTTAACCCGCCCCTAACCCTAACATACAAACAATCGCACACTTACCTGAACCCAACCCGTAACTTTCCACCACAGTGCTAAGAATAGCAAAGCCACAGAAACGGCCAACCGAATTCTTTCCCAAGGAAAGAATTCGCTGTTCTGCAGCTTCGCTATTCTTAGCGTTTGCTGAATAGTGTTCGATATCAGAACATTCGAAGTTTTAATACTTCGATGTTCTGATATAGATCCAGTTATACACACTTATATATGAAAGCAAAATGAATGATATTTTGATGGATACAAGCAGATATACAAGTGTGTCCAAGAACGAAATAAACATAGTGTATAGAAGAATTGACATGGCTTTGGAAGACCTACATTTGGGGGGTTTAATAGACCAAAATACCTTTAATTTTTTAAAAGTGGAGAAGCCCAGGATACCCTCCATTTTTGGAATTCCTAAGATTTACAAGAATAGTATGGAACCCCAGCTAAGACCTATTGTATCTGCAGAGGGTTCAAAAACCCTCCCACTAGTAAACTATGTAGATACTAAGTTAAAAAGGTTGTGGTTAAAAAGAAAAAAATATTCTTAGGGATTCCTGGGATTTTCTGAGAGGGTTAAAGCAGACCATGTACAATGAGGACATTTCTTTTTTAACTATTGATGTTGTTGACTTGTTTTCCAGTATTCCACATGCAGAAGGCATGAAATTACTGGAAGAAATAATTTCTGAAGATAACAAGTTAACACACAATGAGAGTCTAGTATGCTTACAGTTGATGGAATTCATTCTAAAGTATAATTGCATATACTTTAAAGGTGAATTTTATCACCAAACAAAGGGAGTTTCAATGGGGGCAGCATGTGCCCCTAAATATGGAAATCTTGTCTTAGCTATGTGGGAAGAAAAAAATGGTCCTGAATTCAATATATAGGAACTGCTGGACCATGTACAAAAGGCTTTTGGATAACATCTGTATCTTATGGGTTGCCCTCAGAGAGAAAATATCTGACTATTATTTACTTGAATAGTACTACCTCATGTTTAGAATTCACCTATGAGGTATCTTATGATATCCTGCAGTATCTGGATGCGAAAATCTGGAAGGAAAACAATGTCTAAAATATATGGGAAAAGCACGTTTTCAAACAACAGTGCCCATCCTATGCACTATAAGAAAAATATAGTGAAAGGACAATTTATAACATCATTTTATTTTATTTTATTTATTTTACATTTGTTAACCGGGAGAGTCTGATTGGATACATGTCCATTTTCAGCGGAGGCCCGGGGAGAAAAGCTCCAAGTACATAACAGACATATGAACATTGTTAATGCAAAAAAAGGAAGATAGTTGAGTTCTAAATACAATATAAAGATACATCACATCTTGGGAAAAAAAACCCAGCAGCAGCATATAAAAAAAAACATAGGTCAGTTACAAAGGCGAGGCGCCTTGTTAAAAAGCAGTTAAGGATAGTGAGGTAAGAGAAGGGTAAATGATAGTGGTTAATCAGGTTTGGAACAGGGACATTGCCAGAGAGTATTGAGATGGGGTTTAAGCTTTTTTTTGAATTGTAGGAGTGAGGGTTCTGAGGTGAGCATGGTCGGTAGGGAGTTCCACATTTTACCTACAAAGTTTGAGAATAGAGAATCCCCAGCAGAATTATTGGCTTTGGTAGTTTGAGCTAAGATCTTATTGGAGGAGCGTAAAGATTGCAGGTTAATATAGGGGTGAATGATGTTTTTCAGAGCATCATGCAGGGTGACTTCAAGTAATGTGGAGTTTGATAAAGAAATATGTTTAAGAACAGATCATACCCAGAAGAGATGATTGAACAAGTTAAAAAAAGAAATGTGTGAAGGTAGGCTAGGCAGATTCAAACTGATTTTGGGTTTAGATGAAGAAATAGGGTGCCCAGTACAGACTTTGAATGTAGAGCCATTTGAAAAAGCACTGGTTTTAGAATACAGTGGGAGTGCTAGTATGATTAGGAAAGTTAATGAACAAGAATGGGATAGATTTACTGGATTTACAGAACTGGACAAAATTTCTAAGGATAAGTTAAAGATTGTTTACAAAAATTCATATGACTTAAAGAATTTACTGGAAAAAGAATGTGAGCCAGAACAATTAAACAGAAAGAAGGTAGGTACATATAGATGCAGGCATTGCACACAGTGCAGTTATATAGTAAACCAAGAAAATTGTTTGTAGAGAGTAGGAATGTTTGGTTATATGTAAAAGAATACCACAATTGTGACACTAGTAGTTTAATATATCTAGCAATGTGCCAGGAATGCCAGTCATTTTATGTTGGAAAGACAGAAAGAAAGTTAAAGAGGCGTATCTATGAGCACTGCTATGATATACAAACAAGAAAGGAAACTAATGCTCTGTTTAAACACAAAAAGGTTTGAGAAAAAGCCCACTACTTATTTTTTGTATTAAAAAGGGTAAAGAAAGACATACAGGGTAGTCCATGGGAGGAAAGGATCGAATATTGGGAACTATGGTGGCAGGTCACGTTACAGACCAATATGCTTTCAGGATTGAATGAAAATATCTCCATAGTTCCCTTATTAAAAAGTAGATCCACTAAGGTATGATTAATTTTTGTTACATTTTGTTATAAGTACATGGTTGAACCTTTTTTTATATATATCTTTATAATTCTCTTGTACCTTTTTATATAAATACGTTTTATGCAAATGTATTTATAAGTTTCAAACAAGATGGAGTTATATACATTTTTATGTTTCAAGGATCTGGGTTCTAATACAGAATGCTGTTACTGAGGTCTTACACATGTAGTACTTAAAAAGATCATCAGAGGGAGCTCAATTGCAAGTTTTTTAGTGTCAATTCATTTATTTTATATGTAGTTTTTTTTTTCCCATAATCTTTCTTTATTTATTTTTCACATTATACTTAGAAGAAGTATATGTAGTTTTAATAGGAATGGATTTATTTATTTTTTTACTCTAAGCTATTTATAAATTGTTTTTGAAGTTTTAAGAAACTGTATATGTTTTAACATGTTTTAACATTTGTTAATAGGTTTTAGGCGAATGTGTTGAAACAGTATGTTACTTTAGATAAGTAAGCTTGAATATTCAATTTTCACTGTACCTTTAAACTTTAATTGTGTCTTAGTTAATTGAAATGATGGGAACTAGAGGTATAAAAGGATTTTGGTTACATGCAGTCCAAATTTGATGAAAATTTTAATGAAAATGTACTGTATAAGGAGAGCATTTATATTTTTTTATTTTTTGGCTGAATAAACTTGGAATTATCCTTCTATCAATGGCTGAGTTCATTTTCTGGGTGCCTTGGACTATTTCAAGTATTTTTTGGTGCTTTTGGAGTTTTGTTTCTGTATTTTTGAGTTTAGTTACAGACAGACAAGTAGAATATAGCTTAAAATGAGAGATATGAAAGGAGATGTTATGGAAATGAGCAAAAAGATAAATGGACAGAGAAGAAATTGTAGTAGTAAGTTGTCGGGTGTGAGAAAAGGAGGAAAAGTAAGAGGTTAGGAAATAAGTGCAGTACTAAGAGAAGAGTTAAGGTACAAAAAGATTGGGTAAGCAAAGTGGTTGCAAGAGTTGGAGAAAAGTAATAAGTAAAGCTAGGTGAGCAGGAAGGAGAGAGACATCTTTAGCATAGGTGCTGTTTAAGCAAAGCTTTGAAACTATATTAACCTTTCTATCTTTTTTAAGTGTGTGGGGATTTCATTCCAGAATTTTTACACAATGAGCATGGAGAAAGTCTCCAGCAGTGTTGAATGTCTTACTGATACATAGTAAAAGTTTATTGTTATAGCGAAGGTTTCTAGTGGGTGAATGGTACAGTAGAGTACCTGCTGGACAGGAAAAACATGTGCTGAGTTTCAGAGAACATGGGCGAAATTCTTCGCTAGGCTTATAAGGGCTTCTGGGCCAAAAGCCTAGTATCATCCTATGAACCTATGAACATAAGAGGATTTTGTAATGCTGGGCATTTTTCTGGAGAGTACAATAGGTTTTGGGCAGTGATTAGTTGTATGTCAACTGGTTTGGGAGTTAAAGCCCGTTTAAATGTTTTAAATACAAGGCAGTTGTGTGTTTTATAAGGTTTGTTGCAAATTTAGTTATTTTGTAGTAGCAAGAAACTACTTTAGATTTATATGTAGTGTTGATATTTGTAAGACTAGAGGAAGCATATAATAGAGAAGGCAGGAGGTATTTTGCTGCTAAGGTATTCCTTGATTGATCTCTTACATAGTGTTTGCCCCTATAGATGGAGCAGAGTTATTGGTGGTTGGTCATTGGCTCTCTTGTTGGAATGAAGTATGTGGTGATCAAATCTGAGATTGTCATCTATTATGACTCCAAGCAGTTTAGTTTTGCTTAAGGTTTCTATTTTTGTGTTATTACTTGAGGTAATATGAAATATGTGATTCTGGTTAAAATGTTTTGGAGTAAATAGCATATATATATATATATATATATATATATATATATATATATATATATATATATTTTTTTTTTTGCATTAAGCAGCAAGCTGGAATTTTTTTGCCATATTTCAGTGTCAGTGAAAGATTTTGAATGATGTCCTGTAATTTTGTTATGGATGGGGCAGAGCAGATAAGGGCTGAATCATCGGCATATTGTACAGGAGTGACAATATGATGTTTACTTATAAAAATATTAAATTCAAGGGGGTGAGTATTGACCCTTGGGGATTACCAAAATGCTGGAAGATTTTGTTGAAATTTAGTTGTCTTCTGACTGCATAAATAACTCTGAAACCAGGGGAGAGAGAGGGGTAAGTCACTCCATTGTTGCAAGTTCGGAGAGAAGCTTTTAGTGGGACACTGTATCAAATATTTTAAAAAGGTTAAGGAAAAGTGAGGAAACAAGAATGCCCTCATTTCTGTATTGGTTTACTACTATGTTGGCAAAACTGAGGAGGGCAGGGGTAGTACTGAGGTTGAGCCTGAAACTGTGCTGGGTGTTGGAGAGGAGGTTGTTTTGGTTATATGTTTCATAAGCTGAGAGTCAATACATTTCTCGTGGAATTTGGAGAGGGGTGATAGGATAGCAAGAGGTCAATAGCATACCTCTCAACCTGGAAACATCAAAAATCTGGATAAGGCCCATGAAAAATAGGTACAAATCTGTTCACTGATTAACATCAAATTTGCATACATAATTACTTAACCCCACCCACTCAAATGGCATTGTGGGATACAAACATTCAAACGCAAACTGAAGAACAGGCAACCAAAATATGGCACCCGAGTCTCCCTGCACACAGCCATTCCAATGTCACATTACCTGGCTATTTTGCCCCATTTACCATAAACACTAATGTGTGCATACTGCTTTACTTCTACAATGATTATTTGGATTTTATTTTTACAGCACAACAATGCATAAATACAAAGACATCTGTTAAACAAAGCAATACTGTCTCACAATGAAAATAGACTTGGCATTAAAAGTTCTCTGCCCTTGAAACTCATTCATTGAAATAGCATTGAAACCCACACCACATCCAAAGAAAATGCATCTGGCCAGTGGTGGATAAAGATTACCTTTGGGCTGTTTTCAAATTATTGGCCCCTTGCACACAAAACAAGAAACATACATGTGTTCTTTTCTTTGATACACCTTCCTGACTTTATTAAATTATATTCCTTGTAGAATACAGCACACTTGTTAAACAGAACGCATTTTAAATTTATTGTTTGAACATTTTTCCAGTAGACTGTACTGTCGGCAATGAAACAAAATGCATGACCCAATAATGATAAAACTGCCTAATTCAGAACATTTCCATCCTAAAAGTCTACTTCCACACCCACACTATAAATACGACAGCAGTGCAAGACATAGGCATCTTGCACAGCTTCTTGTACTTATTTTCAATACTGTAGGCAATGAAACAAAATGCATGAACCAATAATAAAAAACTGCCCAATTCAGAACATTTCCATCCTAAAAGTCTACTTCCACACCCACACTATAAAAAGAATGACAGCAGTGCAGCCAGATAGATACACCATTATAACTGGCCAGAAAAAAATGCCACAACTGAAGATCCTCTCTCTCTCTTAATGACTGTAAATCAGTCATGGTATTCACTTCCTTTCTCTTTCCCCTTCCTCTCTTCAGTCCTTAATTTTTTTCTTTATAAAATTTATGCCGTCATGTTCACAAGCAGACTTTTTTTTTACCTTTTTGGATGTGTCTTGCTGTTCCTGATAAAGCAATGCTCTTTTAATTTGTATTGTTAATGATTTTGTGCTTGCAATCCTGGTTCCTGTTATTTTTTTAGCACATCCTGAGTCCATACCTCTCAACCTGGAAACATCAAAAATCTGGACAAGGCCCATGAAAAATAGGTACAAATCTGTATGCTGATTAACATCTAATTTGCATACATAATTATCTAACCCCCACCCACTCCAATGTAATTGTGGGATACCAACTTTCGAATGCAAATTGAAGAACAGACAACCAAAACATGGCACCAGAGTCCCCCTGCAGCCATTCCAGTGTCCTGTTACCTGGCTATTTTGCTCCATTTACCATAAACACTAATGTATGCATTGCATACTGCTTTAATTCTACAATGATTTGAATTTTATTTTTACATTTTACAGCACAACAATGCAGAAACACTGAAAGACATCATCTGGTAAACAAAGTAATACTGTCTCACAATGAAAATAGGATTGACATTAAACTTTGCCCTTGAAACTCACATTCATTGAAACAACATTGAAACCCACACCACATCCAAAGAAAATGCATCTGGCCAGTGGTGGATAAAGATTACCTTTGGGCTGTTTTCAAATCATTGGTCCCTTGCACACAAAACAAGAAACATACATGTGTTCTTTTCTTTATACACCTTCCTGACTTTATTAAATTATATTCCTTGTATAATACAGCACACATGTTAAAGTGCATTTAAAATTTATTGTTTGAACATCACCAATAATCTGTACTGTTGGCAATGAAACAAAACACATGAACCAATAATGACAAAACTGCACAATTCAGTACTTTTCCATCATAAAAGTCTGCTTCCACACCCCAATATAAATAGAATGACAGTAGTGTAAGCCATAGGCATCTTGCACAGCGTCTCGCACTTATTTTCAATTTCATTTTTTTTGGGGGGGCGGGACAAAGGGTCAAAAACCAGGGACACATTTTAAACATTGCTTGTATAATTTTGCAAAGTTGCTAGAATAAAATGTTGTGCTACCATCATGCATTTCGCTGGCAGGTTTTGAATCCAGGACTCTATGCACTACATTCAGAACAACATACCACTATCCCAAATCAGCAGCTGCCTGAAAAATAGGAAGACTGAAACTTAATAGCCATCATTTAGTGAATTAATTTCTCACTTCTCAACATAGCTCTTAACCTCAACACAAAAAACATGGACAAACAACAAAGCCAATAGGGGAATACAAATTCAGTTCTCAATTCTCACTCACCATATCTCTGAACTGTTAGCACTAAAACAATAATATGGGAATAGAAATTGTGTGCTCACTTCTCATCATAGCTCTAAACTCTTAGCCCAAACAAAACATGTTCTTACTTCTCATCATAGCTCTCTCAACTCTTAGTACAAAAAAAAATCTAGACAAAGCTCAGAACATAACTTTCAACTGTTAGAGAAAAACAATGTTCTCACTTCTCAGCATAGCTCTCAACTCACTCAGAAATGGTGGTGGCTAGGGATAGTAGACTCTTTTTACCCTGTACTAAAGGTACAGGGTTTGAGCCTGAATACCTCTAGCCACCAAGTGTATTATATGGGGGCATTTTCACACACACATTCCTTACCAGTTGCATTTCACACACACAATGTCCCTTACCAGTTGCTGCCATTAATCCAATCCACTGCTCTGCACAAGTGTTTCAGCTTATTGGCTGCCATTAATCCCCATTTCCCTGCCGTTGTCGCTGCCTGCCATGTTTCAGCTTCTGTCGAACTGCTCTGCACAAGTGTCTGCCATTAATCCCTGTTTCCCTTGCTGCACAAGCGTTTCAGCTTCCCAATCCTGGCTCGGCAAACTGCTGCTCTGCAGAAGTGTTTCAGCTTCTGTTCAGTAATCCTGGCTCTGTGAACTGCTCTGCACAAGCGCGTCGCAATTCCGGCTGTTTTAAAATTTAAGTCAGCCAGCCGGAAATGATGATGTGAGCTCCTTGAGCTCAATTCCAACTGGCTGGTAGCCTGACGGAGCTGACGTCATTGCGCACGTGATGATGTCAGCTCTGACAGTGCGAAAATTTAAAAAAGCTAAGAAAAATCGTAAATGAAGGGGTGCCAGTCGGGAATCGTGGCACCCCTTCGTTTGGAACCCAAAACTCGGTAAAATCAAGTAATTCGGAACGGTTGGGAGGTCTGCCTGAGTCACTGGCAACATAAGCAGACAACATGCAGACTCAGTGGAGGGCATATATTTATCTAAATCCTTTCAAAGACGGAATGCACATGTTTCAAAGACATGTTCATCAGTTTTCAAGAAGCTGGCACAGACCACCGCATGTTATGTGAATTTGCTCACCTGCTTCAACTAGAATCAATTTAGAGATACACAGATGCTGACTAATACAGTGACAATGATCAGTTATCTGGTTTCATTTACAAATTCTATGAACATTTAAAGAAGGAGCAGCATGTTATACAATGTATTTTTTTAAGAAAACATATCTTTTGCAAACTCAGACTGATGGGATTCTACTTTACTTTGTGATTGAAAGCATTCCTCCCCTGGCGTTTATTTTTTTATAAAATGTGAGATCATATAATGACACGTGTGCACACACACACACACACACACTCACACACACACACACACACACACACACACACACACACACACACACACACACACACACACACACACACACACACACACAATAAAAAAGAAAATATATGTTTAGCTAGAAAACGAATTAAAACACCAAGAAGCATATAAAACAACCAATGTAGTGTATTAAAGGCGTACATAAAAAGTCAGCAAATCCAAGAAGGTGGTTTGAATACATTCAGAGTGGACTTAAAGAGAAATCCAGAGAGTGGGATAGTCCTTTGCATGTGACTTCAGACATCCATGCATCCTTTAATAGTCCCATATTTCTGCAAATTACCTAGTCTACTGGGAATTCTTGCTTAGGTAAAGACAGTGGAAGGCTCTCATCTGGAACACTGTTTACACCTTCGTGTATCTCTTTGTGCTAAGAACACATAATGAACTAGTTAATAGAAAGCAAAAAGAAAGATGCCCAGTCTATGCCTCAGCATGCATATACACAGAGTGAGAAGGCAGACAGGGGAATTATCTAAACTTTTAAGCACCTCACTTACATCAATAGAGTCAAAAGTGTTACATATTTCAGAAAACAGATGTGCAAGAACAGAAAGATGCAATTTGAAAAAACAAGGTGGGTGGTTCAAGAGTGCCATTACCTCAAAGAAAGAGTGGTGAATTACTAAAGCAGTTATAAGAAGAAGTATTCTAATCAGAAACAGCAACAGATTTCAAAGTGTGCATGGAATAAGTGCATCATACCATGTAATGAGATAAAGTAAAATGCTAGTTAAACATCATGTGAAGATTTTCCATTAGCTATGAAGGTGAGCGTAAACGCAGATTAGTGGTTCTTATGCTCCATAAGAATTTATGTCTCTCTATATCTTAAAATTGTTAATGAAACAAGCGCCATACGTAAGTTGTCACAAACAATAAAATGCCACGGTACAAGAAAGACTGCATCTGTCAGTTCAGCAGAAAATCATGGCAGGTCAGAGTATCAAGCTGCTTTATTGTTATGTGAGATTTCTGTGTGGATTCATAAATAGTGGTATGTGAGTGCACATAAAGTGAAGCATGAAGGCTTTTAACCTTAATGTCAGGCTCATACCACTCTGTCCACACAAACCCACAATTAGGGTCTCCTACAAACCACGTTAGTTTGTAGAGTTAGTTAAAACCGGTACAACTCAGTCATAACGTGCTCATGTTTGACTAACTACCACAAAACAATAATAAACAGAGATACTTTTTTCTTTTGAATTTCTAGTCATCACTCGTGACCATAGGATAAAGCAAATATTTGTTTTAAGTAAAGCATTTGGTATGAGATATCAGCAGTACAGTTGCTACTGCATCTACCAGAAAAGCAGTGAATGTAATTCTGAAGTTAAGCAGTGCATTTGGCTGGTAGATAACACACACCTTTGCTTACTTCCTCGTCGTCCGATAGATCCAGCAAGTCTGTAATCGAAGATGTTCTTCAGCAACAGATCCAGCACCAGCTCATAGTTTCTTCATAATTGCAACTGTTTCTTGCCATTCCCACTCGCAATTGAGCAGCCAGGCATGCCGGAAATACTAGAGCTCCTTGATCTCAATTCCGACTGGCTGGTGGGGGGAGTGAAGTCATCGTGCAGGCTGGTAGCATTGAGGAAGCTGACATTGTGTACATGATTATGTCAGCTCTAATGCTGCAAAAAATGAAAAAAACAAAAGTAAAAAATCAGAAATGAAGGGGTACCACTCGGGAATCGTGGCACCCCTTCATTTGAACCCCAAAACTCTGTAAAAACCAAGTAATTTGGCACAGTTGAGAGCTATGGTCTATAGTGTGTTAAATCTGTTGAAGTACTTCCTTTTGTGAAGGGGTATAATAATGGATTTTTTCCCAGATGGATGGGACAGAGATTTCAGTTAGTGATTGGTTGATCAAAATGGAGACAAACAAAGCTAGTGCTTCTTGTAGGTTTATAGATTAGTACTAGGCTAATTGCCCTTCTGGGCCATTTTACACCTAGCCAATTACCCCATATGAGAATCAAACCATGCACCTTGTGTTTGTAAGGTAAACACCTTAACCATTTTGCCAGCCTACCTTCTTCACCTGTTTTGAGGAATTCAATGGAAAGATTATTGGCAGATGGGGTTGTTGCTTTGAATTTGGCTAGTAACTTTGAGTGGCTGATGGGATGGGCTGGAAACTTAAAGACAGTGTTTTGCTTTCAAGAACAGATGGAAGTTGGATGGGTAAAGAGAGGTGGTCATTTATTAGTGCTAGAACTGAATGGATAAAATTTATTTATTATTTATTTATTTTACATTTATTTTACATTTGTTGACCGGGTTAGACTGCCTGGGCAGGTGCCCTTTTTCAGCAGTGACCCGGAGAGAAAAGCTCCATTTAGTACAAGTAAAAATGAAAATACAGCAGTCAAGTATTAATAAACCACAGCTTATTCTAACAAATAGTGTAAGCAATGAAAAAAAGTAAGAACTCTAAAACAGTCTCTACAGTACAATCACAACAGAAAAGTAGACTACTTACAGTCTTTACAATGAAATTTGATTAAACAGTAGTTTAGAATAAAGGGTTTATAGAGTAAGGGAATGAAGGGATGTACAGTGGAATAGTATGCTAGACTGAAGAGGGAGAAAGAGGGAAAACGAGTGTTGAACTTGAGTGACAGTGGACTCTTTGTTGTTTGAATTAGAAGGACAGAGTATAGTGGTATGGCCAGGATATAATAGTTTATTTACACAGGATAAAAAAAAGCTTGGGATTGCTTTGGTGCTTTTTTGGAGATTACTTAGTGTCGCTCATCCAGTCAGGATAAAATAGAGGAGTCTTTGTGAGTTCTGTTCAAGCAGCTTTATTATGTACAAACACATCAGGATTGAGGATTAATAACTTTAACATAGCTAAACTTATAAACAAACTAGCTATCACACTCATACATGCTCACTTTCTGGCTGCACTTTCAAAATGGCACTGAAGCTAGCATGCACTTGCTATTTATTTGCATGTGCTGTCCTTGAAATGTTTCTTAAGGGTACAACACATACACATTACTCTAGCCCACAAAATAATAAACTACCCTGATAACACCCCAGCCCTACACAATCTCCTTCAACCCTATACTAGTACCCAAACCTTAAGGTCTAGCACACAAAAACTCCTCAAAGTAACTAAATATAAAAATGAGGCGGGTAAGTCTGTCTACAGTCACTATATATCAAAAACCTGGAACTCCCTTCCTGCCCACATAACTGAAAGCAAATCCCCAACCCAGTCCAAAAACCTAGTCAAAGCTCACTTCATGAATAACAGACTATGCTCTTGCATCCTCCCTGGTTAATATGTCATTTCTGAAATTTCATCTTACTTAAGACTGTCAAACCAATCAACTCAGGCCTCTGTGCCCACTTAACACTGTTAAACAATTGCACATCCTGACTCTCTCGTAGTTACTGTAAACTACCACAGGAATGTTGTTCTTTCCACTGTCTCCTAAAGTTAATACCTATAGTGCCAAGTATACGTATCCTAACTCATAAATCAAATCTCTTATCATATTGATGTCCTTCACATCTATATCCAGAAATACCTGCTCTCATGGATCTTTTCTTCTCTTTTTCTTTCCCTTGAAAGTATACTATTCCAAGAATGTCGTGCTTTCTGATATCTTCAAAAGCTAACAGTATATAGTAACAAATGAATGTATCCTAGCTTCTAAGAAATATTGTATGGCAAGTCTTGTCTTTACATTTTTGTCTGTAATAAATTGTACTCTTGGAGCTTTTCTCCCCAGGCCTCCACTGAAAATGGACTTGTATCCATTTGGACACTCCCGGACAACAAATGTAAAATAAAATAAAATAAATAAATAAATACACTTAGTATGATTTCTTGTCAGATTTAATAAGGACCTTGGATTGATTTCTGAAATAAGGCTTGTTGTGTGTAATTTGTATGCCATTTTTTTCCATGCCTTATCTCTTTGCAGCATGAGCTATTTGGTCTCTTTGGTCAGCAATGGGGCTGTGTTAGATTTTTACCCTTCTTGTCTTAATTGGTACTAAATCATTAAGTATTTTTAGGAAGGTGTAATTCAAGTGAGTAACTGCTTCATCTAGGGTCATCACTCGTAATACATTCTAGTAATAGTAGGACAGGGCATTAATAAATATATCTTTATCAAATTTAGTTAAATTGCATACTTGTTTATAGATTATTTCTTTAGGTGAACCATGTTGATGTCTGATTACATAGGCTGAGAGATAGTCACTTATAGTATCTGGTAAGCAACCAGAAGATTTTTATATTATAGGATTTGTTTATCAATATCCAGTCCAGTGTGGCTGTCTGTTAGTACTTTTGTTGATTCTGGTGGTGGAGCTTACTAGATGTGTGAATCAAAATAGGTTAATAGAGTCCTTGGGGTTGCTGCTTTTTATGGATTACCAGCCTAAAGTTAGGTCACCTAAGATTAAGTTTCCTGGAGGATGCTGTCAGTTGTCCAGTGTAGAATATTTTGGGCTGTAGTAATGTTGTTGCCTGGTGGGACGTATATTGCATGTAGATTTTTTTTTTATTTTGAATATTAGTTTGGTTTTATTTACATTTAGTGCCAGATGGTTAGACTGCATCCAGGTTTCTGTTTTGGAGAAGGCTAGTAGCTCAGAGGGGGAGAAGGCTGAGCAGATGATTGTTGAGTCATCTGCATATTGGATGATAGATGAGTCTGGGATGGATTGCTGAAAGTTGTTAATGAATAGGTTGAAGAGAAAAGGGCCAAGAACAGAACCTTGTGGGACACCTGTGGGTGTGGGAAGGAAGGGGGAGGTTGAAGTTTTCCATTGGACAGCTTTTTGGCGGTTGGACAAGTAGCCAGAAAATCAGGCGATGGTGGTGGGAGAGGTGTAGGGTGGAGAGCTGGGATATAAGTAGAGTGTGTGAGATGGTGTCAAAGGCCTTTGACAGATCTCGGAATAGTGTGGATATGAACTTGCCTAAGTCGCTTTCGAGGTTTATGGTTTCAAGAAAGGAAAGAAGGGCAGTCATTGTGCTGTGGCCAGAGTGGAAGCCATGTTGGGTAGGGGAGAGGAGATTGTTTAGTGTTAGATGTGCCATGAGTTGTGCTTTTACTGTTTTCTCTAGGATTTTAGAAAGAGGGGAAAGGATGGCAATAGGCCTGTAGCTGGTGGTATCAACATTTTTGCCACCTTTGTGGAGGGGGATGATGTAACCATGGTGCCAGATAGAAGGGACATATGATTCTTGTATGGATCTATTTATAAGAATTGAGATAGGATAAGCAATGCTTCTACAGATTGTTTAAGGGAGGTGGGTGGAAGGTTGTCAGGTTCAGTGCGACAGGGTTTGAGTTTGAGGAGAAGTCTTTTTATAGTGCTTGTGGGGATCAGCTTGAGGCAGAAGATGTGGAGGAAGGTTGATGATTGGGGTGGTGGTGGAGGAGGGGGGTGGGAAGGAGGCTGATAGTTTAGCTATGCAGTCTATGAAGAATAAGTTGAGCTGGCTGGCTGTTTCAAGGTTGGAGAGGTTGGGGTCTGGGCAAGAGTTTTCTTTGTTGCCAGGATGCAGCATGGATGAGATGGAGTCCCAGATTTTTTTGGGATTTGTTGAGTGCAAGATTTTGGAGTATTGTTCTTTGCTGTCTTTAATTATTAGTTTTTTTGCATTTCATAGTTGCTTATACTCTAGGAGGGTGTTAGGGTTTTTATGATTTTAATATTGTTTCCATTTTGTGTCCCTTTGGTGCAAGGCTAGTTTAGTATCTTTTGATAATCATGGGCAGGGATTGGTTTTGATGCATTTGGTTCGAGGGGGGCTTGCTGATTGAGAAGGGTTAGGAATGAGTGGTTAAAGTAGGAAATGAATCATCTAGAGGAATGATTTTTAGAGGAGACCAGTCAGTATGCTTTAAGCATTTGTAGAAAGTTACAGGGTTGAAAGAGGAGAGGTTGTGGGTTTGGATGTGGTGGTGATGTTTATGCAGTGGAGATGAGAGATGGTCAGTGAAGGCTGGTAGGTGATCACTGAGAGGATCAGGTAATGTTCCGGCTTTGCTGATAAGGTTTGGGTGGGTTGTTAGGATCCAGTCAATGATGGTACCAAAGGTACCATCTTTATTTAGTCTGGTTGGAGATTGTATTAGTTGGGAAGAAGTTGTACAGGTTGATTGTGTGGGACTGGGCTTCAGAGTTAACAGTAATCCAGTTGATGTTGGTATCACCGAGTATATAGGTTTCATTTTTTATATTGGAGGAGAACCAGGACAGGATGTTTTCAAGAGTTTTGATATTATCACCCGGGGGAATATAGAGGGCAGTTATACATATGGACTTGTGGTTGTTTATTTTTTGTAAACCTATTATAATTTCAGCATTGGCAAAGGTTGGCATTTTATTAGAGTAGGAAGTCATGGTATAGGAGGTGGGGTAGATTGTTGCTACTCCACCTTTTTTTTTGTGGGCTCTGTCATTGTGAATGATTTGGAAATCCTGGTGGTAGGATTTCGCTATCTTTTATATAGGTTTTCAGCCAGGTTTCAGAAATGGCAGTAATGTTGGGGTAGTTATGGGAGAGCCAGGCATGGAGGTTAGGGATTTTGTTTTTTAGGCTTTGTGCATTAAGTGTTGTAAGGTGAATGGACTTTAAGTTTGTGGGTTGAGTGGAGGGTTTGGTGAGATTGAGAGATGGGTCCGGGGTTGGGGTGGATGCCACCGGCTAGTGACAGAGTGATGTGGTGGAGTAGAAAAGTGAGGCAGTGTGTTGGGCAAGGGTAGCTTGGGTTGTGTGAGAGTAGTGATTTTCTGGTACCACATTTACGAGGGAAGCACAGGTGGGTTGGGTTGGTAGCAGTTTTGGTTTGAAAAAATAGATTGAGTTACAGGTTAAGAGTTCATGTGAGATGGATGAGTAGGATGGGAAGTGAGGTTGATGGTAAGATGTAGTGGAGTGTTTGTGAGAGTTATGACAAGGGTTGGAAAAAAGTGTGAGATAGGTAAGAGAAGACAGAGAGATTAGTAGGGCAAATGAGTTTATAGGGAGAGATGTTATGGAGAGCATTGTAGGAGGGGTGGATGCTTGGAGTGATATAGATCTACAGGTGGGTTGGGTTTGGCTTAGGTGTACTGTGACTGGAGATGTGTTGGGTGGGGAGGAGTCAGGGGATGTATAAAAGTATGGGTGGGAGGGTGGCATAAATGGGCTCCTGCCTGGCATAATGGCTACGGTAATGGGAGGCGGGTGCAATTTGGGGGTTGGGTAGGGAAGCAGAGTGAGCCCGAAGGGCGAACGGAGCAGGATAAACCTTCCAGGAGGAGCAGCAGTCGCCAAACAGAAAAAAATCTGTGAGAAGATTAGCAACTACAGAAATAGGGCAGCCTATCGTTTTGGTTTAGATGTTACCTTTCTGTTTATTTTTATTATTTGTGCACCAATGGGGAGCTGCAGTTCATAAAGTATCCACAGATTACAAAATACACTGATAAACAAACATTTCTTTTCCTATGTGACCAGAACTGAATTTGCTTACAAACACCTCATAGGCAGACCCTGTGGCCACCCCTTTAGTTTGTAAAAAATATTGATTTTCAAAAAATATATAATTGTTATGTAAAACAATTTCAAAAATATTTTCCTGTCTTGTCCAAAGTCTGAACAATTGTCCAGAAACTCAGCAAACCAAGACAACCCTATTACATGTGGTATCACTGTGTATAGGTTATTAACATCAATAGTGATGAAAACAACATCATGTTCTAAAGCTAGAGAGTTGCATCATTCTAGAAAATCTCAACTGTGACTGGAGATGTGTTGGGTGGGGAGGAGTCAGGGGATGTATGAAAGTATGGGTGGAAGGGTGGCATAAATGGGCTCCTGCCTGGCATAATGGCTACGGTAATGGGAGGCGGGTGCAATTTGCGGGTTGGGTAGGGAAGCAGAGTGAGCCCGAAGAGCGAACGGAGCAGGTTAAACCTTCCAGGAGGAGCAGCAGTCACCAAACAGAAAAAAATCTGTGAGAAGATTAGCAACTACAGAAATAGGGCAGCCTATCATTTTGGTTTAGATGTTACCTTTCTGTTTATTTTTATTATTTGTGCACCAATGGGGAGCTGCAGTTCAGAGTACTAATTAAAAAAGAATGGAATATGGTATAAGTCAGTACACTACTATGGATTCCTATGAAGCAAGGACAGAAAAGCTTAGTCAAAAGATGGTGCCTTTCTACATCAGATTGTTTGATTCAATATGTAAGTACAATCATAAGTACAAATGGTACTTACAGTTGTGCACAATATGCCTGTGGGACAGACAGAAACAGAGTGTAGTCAGGCAGAGGTTTTTAGTATTTAAAGATGGCGCCGCAGCTCAGGGGAAGAATAAGTAAACTCTCAAGAGGAAGAGGGAGAGAATAGACAGGGTTGACAGGGCTGGGAAGCTTAAAATAAGATTATGTTAAGAGACCGAGAAAAGGGGGGGGGGGGCTAAGAGCTAGGGGTTGGATAAAGTTGTGTGAGAAAACAGGTTTGACAGGGCTAGGAAACTTACACTAGAATTATGTTAGAAATTGTAGCATGCTACAGGCCACCCTCTCAAACTCAGGAACCCCACATAGCCTTCCTGAAGACACTGGAGGGTATAAATGTATCTCCAAACACCATCATATTGGGTGACTTCAACTACCTGAATATAGACTGGGAACATTACTCAAGCCCTAACTTTCTAGCCCAACGGTTCCTGGAGTTCATAAATTCAAATGCCATGGAACAGCTAGTCACTGTTCCCACGAGAGGAGAAAATATACTAGATCTCATTGTCACAAACATGGGGACAAAATGCTCCACACCGGAAGTATATCCCTCATTGGTGAGATCTGATCATAAACTAATCTCACTGGAAATCCACATCCCGCCCCACCCCAAACAAAAAAGACCATAGTGAAGAACTTCTGTAAAGCAAACTTCACACTACTCAAGACTGGTGTGGTATCCTTCAAGGCCCCTGAGCCAGTGGAAACCACAACCCAAGCTGGAAGCCCTTACAAATGCCTTCTATGAACACCTCCAGGACTGCATGGATCAGGCAATCCCAAATAAAACCAAGACTCTTTCCACAAAGGGCAAACGTCCAGTCTGGTGGACCCCAGCCATTAACAAACTTTACAATAAGAGGAGAAAGCTATTACATGATAGAACAAAATCCATAAAAGGGAAGTCACCCCTGATCATTATTAGTAAAAAAATACGAACACTCATAAAATAAACTAAGGCCAATTTTGAGAGAAAAATTGCCATGGATTCAAAGGACAATCATAAGGCCTTTTTCAGCTATGTTAGGAACCTGGGTGGAAACTTCCAGATATGCTCAGAATTAGTCCAAAATGATACAAAAATCACTGAACCCACAGACATTGCCAACATACTGGCAGACAGGTTCAGTGCAAACTTCACCCCCTCTCCCCCCTAAAGGAGAGATAACTATCCCAGCCGAGTGTAGCCTCCCGGACATCTCAAATGCGCAGGTGAAAGCTGCTCTCTCTAAAGCTAAAAACACAGCATCAATGGGACCGGATGGTGTCCCTGGCTGTGTGCTACACGAGCTAAATGAGGAATTAAACCCGCACATAAGGCAGCTGTTTAATCTCAGCCTTACCACAGGATACGTGCCCAAGGAGTGGCGTACGGCAACTGTGGTCCCACTCCACAAAGGCGGCGCCTCTATGGACCCTGGTAATTACCGCCCCATAAGCTTAACAAGTCTAGTCTGCAAAGCTATGGAGAGGATCATAATGGAGCTCATAAACAAAGATATAGGGGACTTGCAGACATTGGACCCGACCCAGTTTGGCTTTGTCTAGGGAAGATCACGCCTTTTGAACTTGGTCGACTTCTTCGAAACAGTCACCAAGGCCATTGATGAGGGAAAGGCAGTCCATACAGCCTACTTTGACCTTGCAAAGGCTTTCGACACAATACCCCACTCGGGTATTGTAGAAAAACTTACCAGCTTAAATGTAAACCCATATGTCACAAGATGGGTTGCAAACTGGCTTAAGGACAGAACCCACAGGGTTAGAGTTGCTGGCGCTATGTCAGACTCCAAGCCGGTCACAAGTGGTGTCCCACAGGGCTCAGTCCTTGGCCCCTATTGTTTGGCATCTACTTCTCAGAAGTACAGGCCAACATGGGAGGACTTTGGCTGACAAAGTTTGCAGACGACTATAGTGGAAAGTGCATCGGACACGGATATCCTTCAGAAGGGACTCACGGAAACAGATAGCTGGTGCCAGAGCCATGGCCTGAAGTTAAACGCCAAAAAATGTATAGTCATGCCCTTCGGGAAAAACAAGGTAACCCCAAGCTACCATATAGGTGGCAATCCACTAAGCACAGAAGAGGTTATCAGGGACCTGGGGACCCAGGTTGACAGTGGCCTTTTTTTTGACACTCACGTTGCTAAAGTGGTTAGAAAGACCTTCTACATTGCCCACCTGATCATGAAGAGATTCACATCCAGATCTAGTGAGGTCATAGTTCCCCTGTACTCTTCACTTATCAGACCAATGATCGAGTACAATGCCCCATTCGGGATGTATCTCACCCGACATCTGCAGCAATTGGAGAGACCCCAAAAGTTCCTCACCAAAAGGATAAAGGGACTCCAAAATCTGTCATATGCTGCCAGATTGAAGAAACTCCAGCTCTATTCAGTCGCATACCGTCTGCTCAGAGGTGACATGTGCCTGACATACAAGGCCATGTCAAACCCGGAATTAATGGACATGCTCCACCTCAAAAAATCCAAATCCACCAAAACCACTAGAGCAAGCGACTTAAACCTTAGCACGGATATAAATAGGACGTGCTGGAGGGATAGATTTATCACTCAGAGACTCCCTATGCTGTGGAATAAAATCCCGGTCCATGTGAGGCAGAGCACCTCGCTGACTCTGTTCAAGAGAAATCTAGACCTGTGGATGGGAGATCATAGGTTTACCCCAGGAATCATCTCTGTGTCACTGCTGGACAGAGGCACAACAAACTAATGGGCACAGTATTTTTTCATATAAGGGGTGGCGTAAGCCACAAAAATTTGGGCTAGGCTTATAAATGCCTTAGGGCAGATAGCCTAGTATAAACCTATGAACCTATGAACCTATGAGAACAAGAAAAGGGGGGAGGCTATGGTCCAGGACTTGGAGAAAGCTGTGAGAAGAGAAAAACAATCAACCAGCTAGCCCAGGTCAGTGCCTAAAGGTGTCTGTTTATCTGTGTGAATTCAAAAGCAGATTTAATAGAGCATCAGGGAAGTAGAAAATAAATGTAAAGCTTTGGGAAACTGTAGATATTTGTTACAATAAATGGGAGAATAAAATATAAGAATATAAAAGAAATGTGATATACAAGATAAATAAAATATAAGAATAGAAAATAAATGCAAAGCTTTGGAAAATGTATATATTTGTTACAGTAAATGGGAGGAAAGGGGGGGGTCCAGTAGTGTGCAGAGCAGAAGAATCAGTAGGAGTATCACAGCTGTGATTTAGCTGAACTGTGGACAGTAGAATATTTCCCATTGACATTAACAACATTGTCAATTTTAAAATACTTACAAACATTGCACATATTACATTTGGCCAGTCCTTTCACAGCATTGGTAGGCATAGTTCTTGGTTACAAAAACATTCTTAAGTCACTGCACCCACCTATATGTGATTATGGGGTGTTCACCCAGCTTCTTTAGCCATTCCAGATTCTCTCTAATTATGACCCAGTTATTTTTCAAAATGCCTTCTATAATTCTATAATCCATAGAGAAGGTGGCGAAAAAAGAACTTTTGTAATTAAACTGAACTTCAGAAGTGACTAGAACCAATGAGTTAGGACTGTCTCCTGTGGGGCCATTATTGTTGGTTATTATGCCACCATTGGTAGGCATAAACTTATGGTCATGTAAAATGGGAACATGCACATTATTTATTTTTTCTGCTACTTCAGCAACTAACTCCAGAATAAGTGCTACAGGATAACCTCTCCTCATAAACATAGTTTTTAAATTATCACATTTCAGTAAAAAAATCATCCAACCTAGTTGTCACATGGGCTGCCCTTACTAGCTGCCCTTTAACCACTAATTTCTTTTGATTATAGGAATGTGCACTTGAAAAATGCAGAAATGCATTTGAATAAGTGGGCTTTCTATAGATAGATAGATGACACCAACCTTAAACTAGTAAGCTCCTTTTCCAACCATACATCCAGGTATGATATCTGATCTTTAGCCACCTGTTGTGTAAACGTAATGAAATCAGTGGTCCCATTAATGTATTCTTGGTAACGTACATAAAGTATCCACAGATTACAAAATACACTGATAAACAAACATTTCTTTTCCTATGTGACCAGAACTGAATTTGCATACAAACACCTCATAGGCAGACCCTGTGGCCACCCCTTTAGTTTGTAAAAAATATTGATTTTCAAAAAATATATAATTGTTATGTAAAACAATTTCAAAAATATTTTTCCTGTCTTGTCCAAAGTCTGAACAATTGTCCAGAAACTCAGCAAACCAAGACAACCCTATTACATGTGGTATCACTGTGTACAGGTTATTAACATCAATAGTGATGAAAACAACATCATGTTCTAAAGCTAGAGAGTTGCATCATTCTAGAAAATCTCAAGAATCTTTGATCATGACACTTTTTGTAACATTCCTTTCAAGTGAAAGTCCAAAAATGTAGCAAGTGGTGCAGTAATCAAGTATCTAGCACCCACTATAGGGCGGATGGGAGGATCCTGGATGTTCTTGTGGATCTTAGGAACACTGAAGATGGTGGGCACCAGTAGAGCTTGGACACACAGGAAACAATACTCTTCTTCATCAGTCTGCCCTTGCATAAGCATATCACACAAAAGTGCATAGATGTTACCATATGCTATGTTAACCTTGTTTTTTGAAACCTGGGCATAAGAATCATCCAATAGGATGTCATATACTTTAGCAACATATTGAACATTATCCAGCAGCACTAACCCCCACCCTTGACCGATTTCATAATCCTGACATTTTTTTTAATTTAATACTCTGTACAACTGATTTTCTTAATCAGTAGCTTATATTTATCCCGTCACATACTTGCGTTGCTAAATCTTCATGTTCTGGCAACTATGCAGGAAGACATTTCCCCTGAAGTACATTTGTTTGGGGTCACATGGCTGAAGTGACATTCAGCTGAAGAGAAATATGGCTGTTGTGAATTTCCTGTGGGCAAAGAGAAGAATGCGGTGCCATGCTCATGACTTCAATAACCAAGTTCATGTGGGGAAATAATGTCCACAGCCCCCAAAACAACATGAGATGGCAGGCATCAGCAGCAGGCTGGTCAGTGGGCATGTCAGTGGCAGTAAAAATGTAGTGCACAATGGGCAGTGCCTTTATAACTGGTGTGTGTGGACCACTACTCCCCTCAAAGTGTCTAGGGAACATTACCTAAAATGCATACTAGAGCATAAATGTGACTACAGTAGCCTGCAGGATTTCCTCTGTGCTCTAGCACACTTCTATATGTTGCAGTTAGATAAGTATGTACAGTACACTGAGCACAACACTCATTACTTCTTCCCTCATGTACTTGGTTACTAAAGCTGTGGGCATGGCAGTGTGTGCTTCTCTTTGCCCACTTCATAACAGCCATATTTCTCTGCAGTTGAAATTCACTTTAGCCATGTGTCCCCAACCAAATGTACCACAGGGAAATGTTTGTCTGCCTAGGTGCCTCAACCCTAAATCTTCATACATGAATCTGCAACATTATATTAAAATGTTTACAAAAATGTTTGAAAACGGGAATTTACATTATTACATTCCCAGTACATCTTCACTCTCATATAACTACATCTGAGATGGTACAAAGAGAGAAAAATAACAAGGGGAAAACTATTAATAGCAAGTATAGCTGGATAGAACCCCATCCCTAGCTACATTATTACTCAATTGCCAAATTTTGTGTGCTGCTTGCCATTTGTGGGGTTTCAGTCTAGATCCATCTACACTCTACAAAGCATAGGATCTCCGTCCTCAACATAATTTGGCTCCTGCTGATCTAACTCCTCTTATTCCCTGTCCTTTCCTTATCACATTTTTTTTTTAATTTTGTATTTATCGTACAGTTTGTTTACCAGGATAGTCCATTGGGCTGAATGAGCCCATTTTCAATGGACTCCTGGGGAGAAAATCTCCAACAAGGTTAAACAAGTGATAAAGGAGATCTCTAATGGCCCA
This sequence comes from Protopterus annectens, assembly GCF_019279795.1. Lineage (NCBI taxonomy): Eukaryota > Metazoa > Chordata > Ceratodontiformes > Protopteridae > Protopterus > Protopterus annectens. Next base: position 385,477,290 of record NC_056736.1, read on the forward strand.
GAGTGAATATGATTTAAGATTGGTTGATTTGGTGTGCAGTTTCATGGATATTGTACTGGATAATAGTGCCTTTGTGTTCGATAGCGTGTATTACCTCCAGAAACATGGAGCAGCAATGGGAAGAAGTTGTGCTAATAGCTATCCCAACTCTGTAGTGGCACAATGGGAGTTAGATGAAATGTTCCTGAGTGAAGTATTTAAGCATGTATTATTTTATCATCGATTTGTGGACAATGTGTTTTTGGTGTGGGAGGGGATGGTCGAACAGTTGCAAGGTTTTGTTGAATATCTGCATACGACATCTGATTTTTGAGGTTCACCTTGAAGTTTTCCACATCATCCATTGAATTTTTGGATGTTTTGGTAGTTAAGCTCCCAGACTCATTTATTACCAGCAGTTTGTTTAAGAAGGAATGTTAGAGAAATTCCCTTTTACACAGGAATAGTATGCACCCTAGGAGGATGTTTAATAATGTAGTTAAAGGGCAAGGGATGAGGGTTTCTTGGTTCCATGATACAGAGGAAGGATATAGTACAGGTTTGGAAGCTTTGATAAATAATTTAGGTGAATGGGGCTACAAGGAAAGTGACACAGCATGTATTTTGAAGCAAGTTGATGAACTGAGGGAAGGGAGAGAGCAAGACCTTATTTTTCGGAAGCTGCAGTAGATGGAATCAGGAGTGTTTCTGATGCCCATGTGGGTAAGACGGGTAGGAATGTTGTTAAGGTCCCGTTATATTATACCAGTAATATAAATTGTATCAAACAGGTGTTTGAAAAGAATTGGTTCACACTACTCACAGATGAAAAGATTAGTAGAGTTGTTGGACCTGCACCTAATTATTGTTATAAGAATTGCATTTCGTAAAGAGAATGCTCTGCTACCCAGATAGACAGGTGAATAAACTTTACAGTGGTGATTGTAGGATTTGGCACCATTGGCAAACTTTGAAATTTTGTCGTAGCAGGAAGCTAGTTTAGTCTTTAGACCAGATTGGAGATTAGTAAGGAGAGGGGCACCATACAAGAGGGAGGGTATGAAGTTGGTGGGTTTTCTTTATATTTGTTTGGACACTCAGGCATAATAGATAAACTCTCCCAGCTAGCCATCAACCCATATATTATCAGATGGGTAGCTAACTGTCTCACTGATGAACCCACTCAGTCAAAGTAGGAGAAGCCACCTCTAGTAGTAGACTTGTAACGAGCGGTGTACCCCAAGGATCAGTCTTGAGGCCTCTTCTGTTTGAGGTATACTTTTCTGAGGTGCAAGCCAAAACCAGTGGTCTGTGGCTGACCAGGTTTACAGATGACTGCAAGCTGGGTGCTGTCTTAAATTCCCCTAGTGATGTGAACATCCTTCAAGAGGGCCTTAGCCAAACTAATGACTGGTGCCAAAAGCATTGTCTCAGACCGAATGCCAAGAAATGCATCATTATCCCATTTCTGGAAAATGTCATCCCCACTAATTATCACATTAATAACAATGTACTAAGCATGCAATCAGTTGTGAGGGAGTTAGGCACCCAGGTTGATAGCAACCTGGCTTTTTACCACCAAGTTGTCTCCATTGTACAGAAGGCTTTCTACATGGCCCCCCTCATAAATAAGGGTATTTCATCCAGCAACAAGGTGGTCATAACATCCCTGTACTCCTCCCTTATCAGACCCATTATCGAGTACAATGCCCCTTTGGCATGTACCAAGGTACATGCAGCAGTTGGAGAGACCACAGAGGTTCCTGACAGGGAAAATCCAGGGTCTCAAACACCTATCCTATACGGGTTCACTTTATAACATCGAAATACTGACATGTCGAATTTCAGTATCTCGAAGCTATAAAGTCGAATGTTAAAAATAGCGAACGTTCATAATCGCAAATTTGACGTATGTCGAAAATGTTGAATTCGCGGTTATGAAGTTGCGCTACGTAATGTCCGGGTTTGTGTTTTGTTGGTGCGCGGTGCCGTGTTTGGATGTAGGTGTTATTTCAGGTAAGTGAGTGTTTTGTAAGAGTTTTGAGTGGGAGTTAGAGTGTGTGTGAGGGAGCTTTTGTGTTGTGTTTGTGCGATCTCGGAGTTAGTATATATAAGTAGGGGGGGGTGTGAGGGGCATGTATGTGTGTTGTTTTTTTGTTTATGTTGTGATGTGGGTGTTGTGTTGTATGTTTAGTGTAGTGTGTGTGGTGTTTTCGGTTATGTGGTTTCGTGGTTTTTGTTTGTCTGTGTTTTGTGGATTCGGTTTTATAGTCTCGAGATACTGAAATTCGATATTTCAGCATTTCGAGGTTATAAAGTGAATCCCCTATACAGATAGGCTAAAAGCCCTGTCCCTCTACTCATTCTCATACAGACTGTTCAGAGGTGACCTGTGTCTGGCATAAAAGGCCATTTCAGACCCAGCCTTGATGGAGTTGCTGCATATCCGCAAGACAAACTCCACTCTTGCAACCTGCATACAAAGCCTTAACCTGGTCTGTAACATTAATAGATCTTGTTGGCAGGATAGATTTGTGTCCCAAAGACTCCCCCATCTGTGGAATAGACTCCCTCTCCATGTCAAGCAAAATCCCTCTCTAGCCCTCTTTAAGAGGAACCTGGATGACTGGATGGGAAACAGAAAATATACCTCTGGGATCTCACCTGTGTCCCTGCTGGACAGGGGAAACAGATGCTGACTTTGAGGGACCATGGGCAAAATTCTTGGCTAGGCTAATAAGGGCCTCCTGGCCAATAGCCTAGTATCATCTTATGAACCTATGAGATGAATATCGAATTTAAGTTGTTCGTCAATAGTGACACTTTGTAGCTTTGTATGGGGTACGATTTCTATAGGCGTCCTGTTTTGGTTAGTTATAGAGAAAGATTCCTTGTCAATTTTAGTACACTTTGAGGGGGTAAATATCATAATTTTGGTTTTTAAAGCATTTATTGCTAGATGATTGTTTAACATCCAGTTTTCAGTTGATAGGAAGGCTTCATGGGTTAGTTTCTGTAGTATAGGGAGGGTTTCAGCAGAGCAGATTATCATAGAGTTATTCGCATACTGGATGAGCTTGGCATCAGGAATACACTGGTGGAAGTCATTTATAAATATATTAAATAGTAGAGGGCCTAATATGGACCCCTGTGGTACTCCTGTGAGGGTGTTAAGGAAAGGGTAAATACAGTTTTACTACTTGACCGATTGCTGCCTATTGGAGAGGTAACTGGAGAACCAGTTGATAGAGGAGGTGGATATGTTAAGAAAGAGTTTAGACAAGAGAGGTGGTGTGAAATTGTATCGAAGGTAAATTGAGTAGGAGGGTAGATACAATACTGCTGGAGTCATGTGCAGAATTGACAGTTTTGATGAAGGAGAGTAAAGAGGTGGAGGTGCTGTGTCCAGGCCTGAAAAGTACAGTTGTGTACACTTACCATAAATGTAGATGTCCGAGTGTATTCACTGTTGCAGTCATTACATTTGGGTAATCTGCTGACAGGCTGCACTCAGTCGGCCTGATTAACAAAGTCTTGGTTCCTGCATCAGTTGCTGTCCCTTCTTCCATGATGTCAGGTCGTCAGGGGTATAAAACATGCAGCTGACGCCATTACATCAGTTTTTCTTGCCCCAGATGTCAGGTGCCCCCCAAATGGGGAGCAAAATATATATATAAATTTATAATTTAAAACACAAAAAATATATACCTCCAAACAAAAGCAAATACATCAAAAAGGCTTTTAAGCATAGTGGAAGAAAGTAGAGGTATAGTAAGAGAAAAACAGGGGGCTGGAGGGTGGGTAACCAGGACTGCAACAGTGAATACACTTGAGCATCTACATTTATGGTAAGTGTACACAGCTGTACTATGTTCTTCGTGTTTCACTGTTGCAATCATTACATTTGGGTAGATTCCCAAAGCTATGGTTGGGAGGATGTATTTATACAGCATTAAGCAGTGGCAAAGACAGCTCTGAATTTAGAGAAGAAAGGCAATGATAATGTTTGGTGAACATATGAACTGAGCTCCAGGTAGCAGCTTCTAGAATGTCTTTGGTAGGAACACCTCTGAGAAAGGCTGTAGAAGTAGATGCAGCTCTGGTGGAATGAGATCTGATCCCCTGGTGAATAGTTTTACCATAGTGCATATAGCAGAAACAAATGCAATGGCTTAGCCATTTGGAAATAGTCTGCTTTAAAATAGCCTTTCCCTCTGCCCCTGCAGAAAATGCCACCAGCAGTTGTTCAGAATTTCTTAGAGATTTTGTCCTAAGTAAAATCTAAGTTGTCTATGTACATCCAATGAATACAGAATCCGCTCCCCCTTGTTCTGTGGATTAGGAAAGAAAGTTGGCAAATGAATGGTCTGATTAAGAGCCACACTGGATACCACCTTAGGCATGAAGGATGGAATGGTCCTGAGAGACACCCTGTCCGCATGAAAAATAATGAAAGGCTCCACTGCCATAAGAGCCTGTAATTCGTAAATCCTTCTAGCTGAAGTGACTGCTGAAAGGAAAGCTGTTTTCTAGGAAAGAAATTTTAAGTCTGCAGTAGCAGCTGGCTCGAAAGGAGGGAGAGTGAGTTTTTCCAATACAAAATTGAGGTCCCAGGCAGGGGGTTGGAACTCTCCTGGGAGGTCTTAAGTTTTTGGCCCCTCTGAGATACTGCTTTAGCAGAGGATGAGAGAAGAGGGGAGGTTCTGTGTTGTAATGAGCTGAAATGGCAGAGGCATTGATTTTTATGGAGGAAAAGGACAGGCCCTTGTGAAGCATCTCAGTTAAGTATTGTAAAATCTAAGGAATATTGGGCACTGCTGTGCTTATTCCTTGTGATTGGTTCCAGGCACAGAATCTTTTCCATTTGTCAGCATAAGATTTTCTAGTGCTAGGCCTTCTTGCCTCCAAAATGACATCCATCGCAGGTTTCCTGAGGGATGCTGAGGGTGAATTTAGGTGATTAGCTATGCTACAAGGTTCAAAGTTTGGAGCTGAGTGTGCAGAATTTGGTTGTTCTGCTGAGACAGTAAGTAAGGTGTCTGAGGCAGGTGCCATGGAGGAAGGTGTGACACATTGCGCAGGAGTGGGTACCAGTGTTGGCAAGGCCAGTCTGTAGTAATCAGAATCATTTTTGGTTTGCTCTGTCTTACTTTTAGTAGAACGTTGGAGAGCAGAAGCAGAGAGGGAAAGGCATAGACTGATAGGTTTTTCCAGTTGAATAATAGAGCATCCACATTCCAAGCATTTTTGTGATGAGTTCTTGTGCAGAATTTGTCCAACTGATAGTTCTGGGGTGAGGCAAAAAGATCTATGTCTGGACTGCCCCATTTGCATGTTAACATGTTGAAAATCTGTGGTTCCAGTTTCCATTCATGTGGGTCCATGAGATTTCTGCTTAGTTCGTCTGCCAGAGTATTCAGCTTTCCTGGCAGGAATTGAGCTTGTAGTTGTATTCGGTATGTCAAGGCCATGTTCCACAATACCATGGCTAGTCTGCAAAGGAGGTAGGAATATGTACCCCCCTGCTTGTTTATGTACCACATAACTGTGGTGTTGTCTGTCTATCATTAATTGTCCTGAATGAAGGTAGTCCTTGAAGGCTGTCAGTGCATTCTATACAGCTAGCATCTCTTTCTGATTGATATGAAGGTGCATTTGATTTGAGCTCCATTTGCCATGAATGCACTTCCCTGTCAGATGAGCCCCCTAAGCATAGTCTGATGCATCTGTAGTTAGGATTTGGGTGGCAGGGGGTGGAGCGAATGGCTGTCCCTTGTTTTGGTAGCAGGCATATGCCCACCATAGGAACTCTAGTTGCAGGCAAGGTATGATAGGAATCATTGTTTCCAGGCTGTGACAATGTTGACTCCATAAACTTTTTAAGTACCACTGAAGTTTCCTCATATGCAGTCTTGCATATGGAATTAGAAGAATACAGGAGGCCATGAACCCCAAGGCTTGCAGAATTTGCCTTGCAGACAGCAGGGTTTTTGTGGCTACCTGTTTGAAGTAAGTCACCAATTGAATTTGCTTTTCTGGCATAAGGTAAGCCATCTGGGAAGTTGTATTCAAGCTTGCACCCAGGAATGTAATTTTTTGAGAGGGTGCCAGTTGTGATTTCTTTTCGTTGACCTGGAAGAAGGGACAGCAACCAACTCAGGACCCAAGACTTTGTTAATCAGGCCAACTGAGGGCAACCTGCCAGCAGATTACCCAAATGTACTGACTGCAACAGTGAAACATGAAGAACATCTGTGTTGTGTGGGAGTAAGCAGATGTTTATCAAGTAGACGGGGTAGTAGTTGTAGATGAATGCATTTTTCTAAGATTTTTGAAATAGGGAAGAGAATGGCAATTGGCCGGAAGTTAGAGATTTCAGTATTGTTTCCCCCTTTATGAAGAGGGATGATAAAGGCTTTCTTCCAGAGTATTGCTACACAGGATTCTTGGATTGACCGGTTTATTAGATGGGGAAGGCTATGTCATTGTCAGTTAGATTAAGGAAGTTAGATGGAAGGTCACCAGGGGTATTTGAACATGGCTTTAAATTATGCAGGAATTTTTTATGGTAGAGATAGGAACAGATTGGAGAGTGAAAGGGTGGAGTTGAGAAGTTTGGTTGCTCGAGGAGGGTGAAGTAGGGAAGATATAGGAGATTGTGGGCTAGGTATTGTATTTGTAAAATATATGGTAAGTTTAGCTACAGAGATAATGAAAAAGGAGTTAAATTGGGTAGCTAAGGAGAGGTCAGAGGTGTGAGGGTCAGGGCATGGGTTTACTTTTTACCGGGATGGTAGAGATGCTATTCCAGAACTTTTTAGGGTTAGTTTTGTGGTTGTTTTGTAGTAAAGAGTAATAGGATTTTCGGTCACAGGTTATACGTTGTTTGACTTTGTTTCAAAGTTGCTTATAGTCAGTTAGGGAGGAAGAAAATGTGTGTTTCTGGTAGTTTTTCCATGCTTTGTCCCGGAGGTACATGAAGGTTATCTTTGGTTATCCAGGGGGCAGTATTGTATTTAATTCTTTTAGTTCTAATGGGAGAAAAGCTATTTAACAGGTTGATGAAAGTAATATTGAAGTAAATCATTGCGTCATCCAAGGGGAATGATTTTAGAGGAGCTCAGTTAGTATGTTTTAGTGAGTCAGAGAAAGACTGAGGGTTGAAGTTTTTAAGAGAATGAGTGGAAATATAGTTATGAGACAGGTGTAAAGAGGTAGGTGAGTGACGAGTGAAGGCAGGGAGGTGATCACTAAGACAGTCAGGTAGGTACCCTTATCAGAGATAGTATGGGGGTGAGAGACTAGTATTCAGTCCAAGGTGGTTCCAGAGGAGTTATCTTTAGAGGGTCTAGTAGGTGAGTTGATTAGCTGAGTATAGTTATAGAGGTTTAAATTGTGTGAGGTAGTGGGGGATTGAATGGTGGCCCAATTTATATTAACATCACCTAGAATTATAGTTTCATTGCTAATGTTAGATGAGAACCAAGAGAGGATTTCCTCGAGAATAGGTATATTGTCTCTGGATGGAATGTACAGAAAAGAAATACATATCTTTTTATGTTTATTTATATTTAAGAGGGCCAGGGTTAGCGCAGCAGTACCAAATTGGGGTACAGGTTTAGTAATAAGGAGTTAAAGATAAGAAGGAAGAAAACAGTAGGGCTACACATCCATGGTAAACGTAAAGAAGGGTGGACAACTCCTCATACCATTTTTGTGTTCTCTATCCCACACACTGCCTCTGTCTTCTAGAGCAGACACTGGTTTTCTCCCTCCCATTAACATTTTTCTTTCTTCAGGACCTTCAAAGGCAACTCAGATCTCTCTTCTTCCTTGTTCACCTGGACTTTTGCCACCATGACACACACTACTCTTTCCTCCCTCACTTCCTATACCCTATCCAGTAGATATTCTCTCTCTCTCTTTCCCTTCTCCACCAGGTATTGTTTAGATTTAAGTATCTCAGTATATGTCATTACCCTACATTTTGCAGAGATATATGGGCCCTTAACATACATCATCTGAGCAGTTCTGGATATATCATCCTAGTGTTCCTCTCTATTAAAAATTCCAGATGACAGACTGCAATTGCATTCTCTCTTTTCTTTTTGGGATAGTCTCAAGGAGAACTCATTGTTTACCTCAAAACCTATTCACTTAACCTAAAAGAATGGCACATCACAATAACTTATGTCTCTCATTCCCTGCCATCATCCTGCCCAGAGCCAGCCTTTGCAATTGTGGGTCCCAGTTTGGACCATATTGAAAGGTCCCATCATCTGCCCCCCCCCCCCAATTACCACCCCAGCTTTCCCTCTATGCTGGCTTAATGATCTTAAGACATTTGCTGTTTAGGTATCAGGAATATGTGCCATTACTGTATATTAAAAGTAAAAGAGTATGTTTATTTATTGGTTTATATTTTGTCATAAAACTAGTTAACAGAAGTAAACTACTGAACTCCTGGCTTACCCCTAAATCCAATATAACCTGTAGCTTCACTCTTGCAATATCTTTAGCTCATGCAGGCACTCTGTAAAAGACGTGTCTGATGGGCCACTGAGACCTGAGTTTACAGCTTACTAGTAAACATGTTCCCAAACTCTTATAGTTCTGCCAGGATCTTCTGAACTTGAATATGGCCATACACCCCCCGACACACACACACACACACACACACACACACACACACACACACACACACACACACACACACACACACACACACACACACACACACACACACACACACACACACACACACACACACACACACCTTCTATTTTTCTCTCTCTTTCTCACTCTTTCTGTCTCCATCCTTTTCCTTCTTCCCCTTACTCTCTTTCACATCCCTTATTCAAAAAGAGTATGCACTGTAAATTCTATTTTATTTTCTCAATAGTAACATTATACTTATGAGGTTATGACAGTGTAAAGGTGCTATTCTTACACTGATTGAATTCTTGAATCATATCTACTTGCGACTGTGTTCATTTATGCTACATATTATCCTAATTTATACCTCTCTGCATGCATGCTCTTACATTATTATTTATATGGATTCAAGTTTATTGTTTTTATGGTTGTTATTTTCCACCATGTTAAGCATGAATATTATCTAAATTGATCAGTTCTCTACCTGGGTTAACAAACATTAAATAATTACATAAATTTAAAATATATATATATATATATATATATATATATATATATATATATATATATATAGCATTGTTAAGTAAAGTACACACTTCAGCTTCTTTGGGAGTTGTTCTGGCCAACACCAATCAGACCATGCTTCTTAGAAGTAGGTTCATTTTGAAACATAAAACGTGACAAAATCTTCTCAATCATCAATGTCCCAGCTGACAACTTTCATGTCCAGTGTTGTCAGATATAATGAGCTACTGGACAAATCTGTCAGTGAGGCTGAGCTTAATGGTTATGGGAAAACTGAGTTGGCATAAAGAACATGAACAATTTCTAACCTCATATTACACATTTCTCCCTTTATGAGCTTCTTCCAGTCATCACCTATACTTGCTCTGAATTGTTAGAGTTTCTTACCCAGTTAATTCCCATACCTTGTTACAGTCAATGTGTTTTCATAAAACCATGTAAAACTTCCATAGAATGCCCAACAATAATGTTAGTAGTAATCTTGGGTTTCTCCTTATAAATGACATTGCTCACACACTACCACCGTTTATAACTATTTCTGAAACTATATTTTTAATAATCTAATTACTTGTTAAACTAGGTAGATGTACTAACACATGCAGGTCTTTCCAGACATATCACAAGTCATAGGGGCTACAAGGACTACATATAGGGGTAATTTAGTTATCACTAAGGTTTAGTTAGTTAGATTATTTTAATTTTCTCTGCTTAATCTAGTAGAAGCATATCGGCGTCAAGCAGGAATGGAAATCAAACCAGAAGTAGATAAAATAAGGCAGCGACTGAATGTGCCAAAAACCAAAAGAAAGAATACAAGGTGAAAGACCAGATAAGATGGCAAAAAATGTGGAAAAATGCATTAATATAGTTGCAAGTATAGAAAACATATGAAAAAACCTCATGTTGATCAGGAATGAATGCAGGAATGGTTAAGGAGAGGGGAATTCAAACCAAGAGATGAAAAATTAATATTGGTGGCACAATAGAGTGAGCTATGTACACACTGGTTTACAAAGTACATTGAACATGTGGGAGAAACAGACAAATGTAGATTTTGTAAAATCGAATTGGAAACAGTTGCACACCTCTTTGCTGGTTGTGACATACTAATGGTAGAAGGACTGTATACCGAAAGGCATAATAATGTGGCAAGACTGTTGCACTGGGGATTGTGCAAACATTATGGTATTGAAGTGGCTGAAAAACACTGGAAACATGAGCCACAAAGCATCATAGAAAATGATAAAGTTTACATCACATGGGATCACCCATTACCAACAGTTCAAAAGATAGATGCTAGAAAACTGGAAATAGTTGTCCATGAAAAGAAGACAAAATTAGCATTGCTCATTGAAATCATCACACCCAGTGACTATAGTGTTTTACGTACAGAGAGATAAAAAGTCATAAAATATCAGGATCTGCAGTCAGAAACAAGAGCAATGTTTAAGAAAATACCCAGACAGTTCCAATATTAGTAGGAGCGGGTCTATATTATAACATTGAAGATACGGTACATTGAATGCAATATGGTCGACACCATATTGTCGAAGTTCCGTAACTTTTAAAATAAATTTTTACCCTAATGGGTTTAAGCGGGGGGCAAGCCCCCCCTGCACCCCCCTCACCCCCCACTACTTAAATATACCAACTCCGAGATCACACTTTAATGTAGTATGGTGCAGGAAAGGTAAGATTTCCCTTTCCTGAACTGTAGTGCAATCTCGGACTTGGTATATTTACGTAGCAGGGGGTGGGGGGCTTGCCCCCCTGTGTAAATGCTTTAGTTTTTTTTTTTTCTTTAATAATTTTTTTATTACGCTTCAGTGGTTTAATACTTCGATGCATAAAGTTCGATCTTTATGCATTCGAAGTATTAAACCTTCGAGGTTATAATATAGATCCGTAGGAGCAACTGTTTTTATAACAAATAATCTACAATCATATTTAGATATGTTACCAATACATGTAACCCCATACAAATTGCAGGAGGAGTCATTACTGGGCATATTGCGGGTGTTGTGAAGAGTACTTTTGGCTGACATCAAAGATTGAAACAATACTAATTTCATGAACTTTAATCATACTTTAACCTAGGAATGGGGTCCATCCCCATCATGGTATTAGAAACCCAAAAGGCATGGAGAAATTAAAAAAGACAGAAAGCAATACTAAGGACTACATACAGGGATAATTTAGGGAAGTCACTAAGAATCATTTTTTGGCAGATGGGAGGGAATTACAATGATTTAAGTAAATTCAAGTTGTAGGGAGAATTTACAATACCCCATGCAGTTTGTTCATCTTTTTATAATAATACTTTTCCCAAAAATTCCCAATCCAGTCCAACCATTTTCTGGCTTTACATTTCTGCTTGCCCCCTATTTTCAATGTAACTCAACCTGTGATACCCCTGCAATACCCTTGTAAGTCAAACTATTTTTTTTACTGTTTTCATACTTTCAGCCAAAGGAATAATTTTTCAGTCCATCTCTGCCAACAATCACTCAGCAGACACACTTCATGCTTTACTTCCTGGGATTACTTTACTCCCATCTCTGACTACAAGTATTTCTCCAGCATACTGTTAAACTAGTAACTTTTTGTCATAAGTATTTCTGATCAGAAATTACCTTCTACCTTCTATCACAGTGCATGTTATGATGATGATCATTACCATTATTATTTTTCATGCTTAGTGTTTGTTTTCATATTATCTGAGGCTGGCTATTTCACGATTATCCTAAATCCCACAACGGTAAATGAAGCAAAAGAAAAGTTAGTATCTCTGTCAGTCTACAAATGAAGCCTAGTCTTATTATCTCTTTAGAGAGTAAATGGAGCGGTACACAAGAACAAATAGTTGAAAACTCTGTTCAGCCCTGTGCAACACTAGCTGACCACTATGGGAGTATGAGCAGCTAACACATCGAGACATAAAAAAGATATACAGTTACTAATTATATTGGGCTAGCCATTAGGACAATGCATGATGGAAAATGTCTGCTTCACTAACAAGACTTGTATCTACTACAGGAGAAAGATTATTAGTAGGAAAATGCCTTGCACTTTACGCTAGTGCTCTCAATCAAATCTCTGGGCCATGTAATGACCTTTTCATAATGTAGTGTGGGCCCCCATGAGGGAGCAGGGCCCTACTTGGCCAAATATGTCTAATCTTAATGACACTGTTCATTGTGCAGTCAAGCCCTGTAATTTCTTTTGTGAAGTCTTTCAACCACCATTTCAGAAACTATACCCCATCCTCCTCTTCCACCCCCTTCCTGTAGTCCAGTAATTTTTAAAGTCCTATCCCTAAGACATTTTTTTCCTAAACATTCTTATCTGGAGAGCAAATAATCAGCTGTTGCCTCAGTAGTTGTAATTTTCTTTATTACTGCTTCTCTGCACTTTCAACCAGACTGTTTATTTTTAATATTGATATTATAACCACCATAAATAGGTCTGTTTGGAAAATATACCACCACCACCTCCTGCCATATTACTTCTATGTCATTAGCTCAAGATTTTTGTACTTTAACTTCCAAAAGGCACTTCCTAGTTCTTTTGATAAAATCAAGTTATATCCTAAGTTTTCCAATTACCATATCCACGGCAGGGCTAGCTACCCGGCGGTGTAAACCTTGGCTCTAGATGATTGTCACTGTTAATGTGACACCCCAACCCCATGTGCAAAGATGGGAAAAAGGGGTTGTGGATGGATGGATGGATGGACCATATCCATAGAATCCTAGGTGTTAATAAAACTGGAACTGGACGCACTGATCTTTAGAGTGGTCATCTTCATTAGAGTCTAGATTATAAAATGGATTTTATAAATCACAATAATTCAGTAAATGCTCTGTAAACAACTTACAATATTTCTGTAACCGCACAAGCTACATATATATTGCAAGTAACTTTTTGTTTAAACAGCTGTCAGATTTTATATGAAGGTAAGCATTTCTCTCTGTGCCGTTGTTGTTGTGTCTTTCAACTTTTCCCGGTTAGGGGTCACCACAGCGGAACTCCGGTCCGCTAATGATTGGCAGTTGATTTTTACATGCTGAGTTGCCAGCCCTAATGCACAACCTTCAACGAAAGTACGCCCATTCATGCATGTCTCCACGCAGAAGACACTCTAGCTGAGAGTCGAACCGGTCATGTTGTTGAAATATTTAGAGAGATATGACATTTATGGTAAAATAAATAGCATATAAAAATATTTATTACCTCTTTAACTGCATTTATCATGGGGTCAAGTATCAGCGCAATCATATTGCCCACTGTGTAAACTTAAAGATGAAATCTTTCAATAGTTTGTGTGCAGCATGGTTTAGGATTTATTGGTATAAATATAAATAAGCAATACTTGACACTTAAGAGTTGTCACTAAGATATTTGTAGAGAAACAACTGAAGGCATTACTAAGGTTTAATGAGTTAAAATGCCCTTAATGTGTATTCTGTATTTGCCATCTACACATAAACTGCACTCAGTGCACTCCTCACTCTCTCATCTCATTCTCTAACTGTGTTCAGGGTTTAGACTAACATTGTAACACTGAGAAAATGAACTTCTACAATTAATTTTTGGTATGAGATGAACTATAAATTTCTGCTGTCATCCTCTAATGCTCAGAACACATGCTGACAGTACTGGTAAATTGCCATCTTACTTCCAATATTTATGAAAGGATAACCAGTTGATCTGCTGTTGATCTTCCAGAATCAGGGGCTTGACTACTGAATGAAATTTCCTTTCCAGCACCCTAACATATGCTGTTCCAGGGAGGCTGAAAAGTATGATTCCTCTGTAACTGGAATATATCTTCCTATCCACTTTTTTTTAATAGGGACCAATCTTAGTTTGCAGTACAGAGATAGTGTGCCAGCTTTCCCCACCAATCTGAAAAGTTACGTTTACCATGACATGCTGCAATATCCATTGCCTTCAGCATGTTTAAATGCATTTCATCCACATCCACACTCTTTTGACAGTGTAACTGCTAGTGACTGCAGTCTTACCAATTTTCTACATAAAATTATGAATAAAGATATAATGAAATTTGTCAAGAATAACAGAGGATCCTGCTTCTGTTAGATATGAGATCTTTAGTTAAAGGTAGATGTTTGCATTTTGAATTTCAGACCAATTCATGTTAATATTTTTGAGATACTAGTCTGAAGGGAAATTCTTAATCTACCTATCACTTGTACGCTAAGCAACTATCAACATCACTTCAAAGCATTCTTTAACACCAATACAGCATTAGATATGAAAACTGATCAAAACTTCACTAATATGGGCATCTGACCACATTATTTCTATCTGTAATATATCTGCACGGCCCCCAACCCTTATTTTCATTTGGAGTACCACAAGGCTCAGATATACTCACAACATGTGTACATGGTTTTAGCATAACACACTTATTTTATATGCTAACAAATCTAAAGCATTCATATATGTCACACTTCAAGTGACAGCACCCTATTCATCTCCCAGACCACAAGAAGAACACTTTCATCTCTCCGAATAATTACATATATCTCCTAATTTACTGAGACCCATCCATCTCCTTTCACAAAAATACCGAGATTATAGTTCAGAAATCCTCTGTAGAACACTGTTTTATAAATCTGCAAGTCATCTCATGCTATAATATAGACAAAATATCAAAAAATGTATGCTCATGTCTTTCATTGAATATTGTTTGCTACTAGTCATTCTTGGAAGCCATCATAATACTTCCTGCAGTAAAAGGCAGCACATTAAATACCCTGATTCATTAAATTGGAAAATCTGGGAACACGCCACTTTATTCTTCTGTCACCAACCAAATTTCCACTATTACCAAAAGGCACATGTACATGTTTGACTCCACTTGTACGAACTCCTAATTTCTGATTTCTGCCTGTCCCTCATGACCACACTAGAAATAAATGCACAACAATAAAACCCCTCTCACTCAGCTACACTAAGATGAGATTCTCTAAGATGAGCCTAGAAATCTGGACCCTCATTCTAACTCAAATTCTTAACTTAAACCTTTTCAAGCCAGTACTTAGAAAAGCATATGGTGAGGCTCATCCCATGTCATAGCTTTAACATCCACCCTCCAGAGGAATTTTATTTTCCAGTTTTCCTTTCCACCCTAACAAACTTCAACAAATATTTTTTCTCTGTATACATCTCCCCTCTGTCCACCTTTTTCTTGTCCTTTTCTCTACACTGTCCTACTTTCTTATCCTTAAACAAAACTATGTACCTTTGAATCTCTGCCTTATTCACCAGTTGCCCTAACATATTTCTAATTATTTTTAATTAATCATAAATATCTATGTTAAATATGCAGTCACATGGATATGAAGCCAAAGCAACATTTATAACAGATCATAGCCTTAATCCCTTGCATTAACTGCAAATATTTTTTTCCCATCTACTTCTTCAATGTAGTACAATTTACAAAATTTTCTCCTCACCAACTGTAAGCTTACTATGTGTGACGTAACTGTATTACAACATTCTGCTCAAATACTGTGTATCATTGAAATATTCTGCACAGAATTATATATTTTTATGCTTCTGTCCTACATTGTGGTTGAAAAAAAGAATTTTGTGCTGGCCCACCTACTCAGCTAAAAGATGAAATATGATATAGAGATAGAGAAAATTAAATATTAAATAAATAAATAACATTTGATAAAGTACTATTATACAATGACTCCCTATTACTATTCAAAAATGTGCATGCTGATTGGCCCAGCCCGACTAGTGTGCCTGTTGTAAATCCCACAATATACCAACGGAAAAAGGTCCGGTCACCCGGACAATACAATACAATACAATTAAAAAAAAAGAAAAAGAGAAAACGGAGACTTTCTTTTCTCCATTGTTTCCGTTTCAAAGCACTGATGTACTGGGTATGCATGGGAATGCAAGTTCCATACGCATGCGCAGTACAATCAAAATGTAGAAGCAGTATATCACAACCGGCAGAAGAACAGTAATCCGCCATTATACAAAGACATTATTTAAGAAAAGTAAGTATTTTTTTTCCTTAAATAATGTCATTGTATAATAGTAATAACCAACTCCGTGGTTGTGGTATATTGAAGATTTACCCACGGTTGCCTTTGTTTAATCACTCGGGCTTCGCCCCCGTGATTAAACCACACCAACCGTGGGTAACTCTTCAATATACCACACCATGTCGTCAGTTAATGCTTTAACAGAGCATGCTACTTATATTGTCCTTGCTGTGGTATATGACATTTTCCTGCTTAAATTAGTAACTGACAAAATTAAATGCATTGTCAATGGATGACTAGCTTGATGGGTAAAGTATTAGCTAAGAAACATGATTCAGTAAATCTGAGTGGTTACCTGTTCATTGTACCACTGAACTCTCTGCATAGGGGTCACTTCTTTTCTTACTATTCTCAGGTATAAAAACAAGTGTGTCATGGGCCCTGGATATGAGCAAGATAATCACTTTATTACAGGTTGTCAAAATTCTACAAGATGGTCTTCAAAACATTCTATACATGGAGCAGTCAATAGGGGCAGGACCATGGGACAGCTGGAAAATAAAAGGTAACATCACAAAAACAAAAACAGTCTTAAAAAGCTAAGGAAGTGGTCGACTAAAATGTCATTTCTGACAGCATGCATTTGCCAGTCTGACAGAATCAGAATTGGTAATGCATCTAGTTGTAAAGAGTGTGTGTGTGTGTTATATACATATATGTATGTATATATATATATATATATATATATATATATATATATATATATATATATATATATATATATGTATATAGATAGATAGATAGATAGTCACTGCAGGGAGACCACTGGACCACTTTATTTTTCAGTGGTACACCCCACAACTCAATACAATATGGCATTCTATAGCCTTTAAACACGCCAAATGAAATAACTTTTAAAGGTACACTGCCTTGCTAGGTTCATTAAATGTTTTTATAGCTTGTATCTTACTGGTTACATAAAAAAAAATGTCTGCCTAGTCTCTGAGGGAATGTCTAAACTGGTTCTGCTTGAAACGCTATGCGAAGAATGTACTACAGGGGAAGTAAACGTTAGACAAGACTGAACAAGTCAAATGTCAAGTTTCTTCAAAAATAAGCTTGATACATATAAGGCAAGAGAAAATACCATCATGCTGTTAAAATAAATTGCATTTCCTAAAGCTCAATATGAAATAGGCTTGACAAATGTGACAACAAAAACCTAAGAAGCTATGAACTCTTATCTCAGAAGGAGATTCTACAGAAATGGGTTTTGTTATTGGGAACAGCATGCAGCATATTGCTAGTATTCAACCAGAATGAGAAGTGTAATTTCAACCTCATGGTTTTGATATTCTTATTACATTTGATAAATTTGTTTTTTCTTTCTTTGTATTAGTCTTCACACAGAATTTCTTGACTTTTTTGACAATCAGGGATATGGTCTGTCCTTACTTCAACCCATGTGAGGCCACTTTTGTAGGGAAAGAGCACCCCACCTTCACGTTCACCATCTGTGGTACACTTCCAAGTGCCTGATGAAATCAAGGCTTAAAAACACGGGACAGTTTACACCTTTTACAATCTACACAGGGTGCTGCATTGTACTTCATTTGTGAAGGGTTGAAGAACATATTCTTAAACATTATAATCCTTTTTCACAGTTTAGGAAAATTCTAGCAATTCTAACTTTTTAACAAATGTCAGGCTAGTTTGTCTCTTCAGCATTTAACATAAGTCAAGTAAATGAAACATTTATGCAGTTGGAAGCCTTCTTTAACAAGCACTCCATTTTCCTGCTTCCAAATTTTGCAACAAAATGAGCCAAGCACCAGTGAAATTTCTTTATCATCATCCTTATTGCAGGCAGAATGTTTGGTGTATGGCACATCAAACCTTTTTGATGGATTTTCCGGTAGAACACTTTTTTTCTTTGTCAAAGTTTATCAAATATCTGGTGTTTATTTTACAAACTGCTGCTCAGATAAGTAAATAAATCAGCCTTGTTCCTTCATGGATACAGACTTTCTAAGTTCCTTGACCCATAGTCATCAGGTATGTCAGATTTTTAAAAAGGTAGTTTAAGTAGCCTGACTACCTGCTTAGGAAACTTTTTCTGAAAGGAACTGGCTTCTTCACCTATGACTACAAAAACCTATACAAAATTTCAATAATATACCTAAACATTCCAGATCATTGTCTGTCAAGAAATTAACTCCTGCCTTAACCTTCCAGATCATTGCCTGTCAAGAAATTATCTCTTACCTTACTGGCATTGTGCATTATTTATGTTTTTCCAAAATGCTAAAACAGACTAAAGAAACTCAAAAAACAGCACAACACTTGACAAAAACAAGTTTCAGACAGAAATGGTTGAAAAGCTGCAGTAGTACCCATTACTGTATGTGTCAACTCTACGCAAAGTGGATCAGCTCATGTGTGCAGCAGTTGGAGAAAATGCCCAATTTAATTTCATCAGAACATTCTAAAAGAAATTGAGACTTCATGCTTTTTTAATATCACAACCTGTCATGTGATGACAGATGACCAATTAAAAGTAACAATTTAACTCTTCTAAAACCAATGTTAACACTCATGCATACAAAGCACATTTAAAAAAATACACAGCATCAAATACCACTTTATAAATAAATTTTATATTCAATAAATATATTGAAAATCTATTAAGAACTCATTAATTATTTGGTTTTAAATTACACAGATATTCTTAACTTAAATGATTTTAATCATAAAACACAGTTTGATGAAATCTGCTCATTTAACCCAGGGGCTTGAGTAGCATTCAATAAACCTATATAAGATCAATGGCCTGTAATCTGCCTTCCCAACTTCTCCATCTTTCTGATTTTGGTATCTTTTCTAAATTAAAAAAAAAATAAATGTTTACAGTTTGACAAGTCTTAGAATGTTTGTACAGGACGTTACTATCATTTGTATTCCTTTCATAGTCATCAGCCCCCTTCTTCCCCATTTTCTACATGGGGTTGGTGTGTCATGTTAACTGCTGCCATCTCTCTCAATTCAGTGCCACACTCCTGCCTTCTTTGACACTCATGCTTGACTGTCACAGATCTTCCCTCATATAATCTATCCACTTCTTTGCTGGACACCCTTGTTTCCTCTTACCTTCTTCTTGTCTGCCCCAAATCTTCTTCACCATATTGTCTTCTGCTTTTCTGCACATGTGCCTGAACCACCATAATCTGCTCTCTTTGATCTTTTCTGGAACTGGAGCTACTTTGGCTTCTGCTCTTGTGTCCTCATTTCTTCATCTGTCCCACAATGTGCATCCTACCACCCTTCTCAGGCACTTCATTTCCATCATCTCTAGCTTTCTCATCTGCTCTACCTTTACTGCCCAGGTTTCTGTACCATACAGTAGTAATAGTCACACCACTGTTCTGTATACCTTACTCTTCAGCTTTTCTGGCATTCTTCTGTCATAGACTACACCTGACACTCTGTGCCAGTTGGCTGCAGCCCTTCTGATTCTAGCTTTGACCTCTTCATTCAGACTTCCCTTCTCCTGACTCACACCTCCCAGATACTTGAAGCTGGTAACCTGTTCCACTATCTTTCCGTCTATCAATGCTCAGCTTCTTCTGATGTCCCCATTTGCTGCCATTACCACTGTCTTATCTGTACTTAATTTCCTCCCATGTGCATTCAGTTTTGCATTCCATTCCCCTATCCTTTGCTGAATATTTTGCTCAGTCTGCCTGTAATGCCACATCATTTGCATATATCAACTTTGTCGATCTGTCTCCTCTGACCTGTTTGCTAATGTAGTTCATCACCAATATGAACATCAGTGGACTCAGACCTGAACTTTGGTGCACACCCACTCCCACTGGGAACCCCTTTTGTGAGACCGAACACTGTTTGTACTTGAGTCATTGAGTCCTTGTACATAGCCTGCATTAATTTTACCAATGTTTTTGGGAGTTCAAACCACAGCAGTACTGCCCAAATCAGCTTTGTGGGGACCTTGTCATATGCTTTCTCCAAGTCTAGGAAAGCCCAGTTTGACTCTTTCCTCATCTCTAGCTTCTTCTCAACTATGTCTCATTGCAAACATTGAGTCAGTTGTGCTGCATCCTGATCCGAATCTGAACTGTACATCTACTAACTTACTTTACACTACTCTGCGCATTCATTTATCAATCACACCAGAACTTTCATGCAGTGTGACAGGAGTTTGATACCTCTGTACTGCCCACAGTTGTGGATGTCATTTTTGCTCTTGTACACTGGCATGAGTATGCTTATTCTCCAATCATCTGGGATATGCCTTTCTTTCCACATTGCTATGAGTACCCTCAGGAGCTATTTCTCCCCTATCTCACCCAGCATCTTTATTATATCTGCTGTGACCATGTCTGTGTCTGCTGCTTTCCTTTTCTTCATTTTCCTTATTGCTAATCTTACTTCTTCTATGCTGGGCTCCTTCTCATCTCTCATCGTAGACTGTGTCTGGGGCAGTTCAGCTTCTGTGGAGTTTTTTTCATTCAGAACTCCTTCCATCTGCCTTTGATGTCCTGTGGACTGGTGAGCAAGTTATTGCTGGCATCCCTTATGAAGGGTGTCTGAATATCTTATGTATCTTTCTCTTGCAACCTGATATAGTTTCTTTGTGCCAGCTACTGAGTCACTATCCAGAAGCTGGCAGAGTGCCTCTGATGCCCAGTTCTTTGCTATTGCAACTCCTTTCTTAGCTTCTTTGTTAGCCAACCAGTATTTCTTCCTATCCTTGTTCATCTTTTCCTATTCTCACATTTTCAGGGAGTCCTTCTTTCTTCTGATGATTTCCTGGAGTTCTGCATTCCACCACCAGCTTTCCTTATGTACCTTATTCCCCTACCTGGCTTGGTCGCATATCTGTTCTATAGGCCTCACAAATGCTGTTTTGAGGCACTGCTGTTCTTCTTCAACTCCACCCATTTCCTCCTCTTCTTGAGGTGCTAGAGACCTGAGAATTCCGTGAACTGTTGTGCTTTCTCTTCAGTCGACTTCCAGGTTTTCAGCCTGGTCTCTGTTCACCTTAAAGCCTTCTCTGACTACTGCTTGCATCTGATTGTGGCAACCAGTGGTTTATATTGTGGGCTGACTGTTTCACTGGGAATGACTTTGCAATCACCGATTCTACCCCCAGTGCCCTTTCCTTAATAAGGAAGAAGTCTATTTGAGTTGCATGTTGGCCACCCGTGTACATGATCTTGTGACTGTCTTGTTCTGAACCATGTATTGGCTACTTTCAAGCCATTTGTCAGACAGAAGTCTAGGATGGCACTTCCTTCCTTATTCCTGTTGCCTCACCCATGTGGACTCAACCAGTACTCATGTCCTGTTTTGTCTGTCCTGATATGTGCATTCAAGTCACCCATTGTCAATACTGATTCAAGTTGTCCTGCTTTATGTAGTAGGTCCTGCAACCGCTGTATGAATGCACTCTTTTCCTCACTATCACAATCCTGCTGTGGGGCATAGGCTACTGTCCTATCATTAGGCTGGAGTCTGATTGCCATGAGTCTGTCATTAATTCAAATGATTCTGAAGCCTCGCTCTATAAATACTTAGACTCTGGATCTCAAGCTAAGTGTCTTTGCTGCACTCGCGTTCCATCTTGTCTCTTGGATACATAGGATGCCCAGCCTCCTCTGCACCATCATGTCATCCACTTCCAAGCTGCATCTTGTCAGTGAATCTACACTTAGTGTAGCAATTCCTAGTTCATGTTTGGCAGGTTGATTAGTTTTACTTCTAGCTTTTGCTCAACAGAGCTATCACAGGTAACCCAGGCTGGGCAATTAGACACTGACTGGCCAGTAGCTTATTGGCCTAGGGCTGCTAGGCTTTATGGCAGGCACACACTGGCCAACAGGGGCACAAACACCCCTCCCACCATTAGCATGGGTCCCTGGCATAGGTCAATGTAGGACGGGACATCAATCCACATATCACTGGTAACTACCTATGCTCATTTGGCAACATTAGTCAACATGACTGAATCACCTAGAGCCATAGTTTTATACTAAGTGGTTAGCCCTGCCATGGCAGGCGATCTGCGTTCTCCTATTTTGAGAATACTGCACACCACACTAGGTGCCCAAAATCGTTTGGTCTATACAGCTCTTCCCCCTTTGAGGTTACCATGTAGAGTCCATGCTGATGCCCACAGCTCCATCCCTTGGTGAGGTTGAGATGAAAGTACTCACCATGTTTTTCAGAGGTGAGAAGAAATCCACAGAGACACAAGTAAAACATGCAAACACCAAACAGGCAATAAATGGCAGTCAGGATCAAACCTCGTACCTTGTGCATGGGAGGCGAAGATCTTAACTTCAGTTTACTTTTGTTCTTTCACCCCTTTAAAGCATTATTACAACTTTTAGTGAGCATAAAGATGAAGGAAGGATAACATCCTTATTCCTAATTGCATATAAATACTCATAAATTCTCTTATACAGTACCCTCTCAGTCTTTACTAGTAAAATGAAGAGTAAGTCATGAGGAAGCCTCCCACTGTTGTGTTGTTAATATCTAATATGACTTTGCACATACCACAATTTTTCATTTTTTCACACTTTTTTATATCATTAGTACATATCATTACTATTCAACAAGTCTTTCAAGTTTTTACCCCTCTTAAAAACATTTTGCTGTGCCACTTTTCCACATTAGATTTCAACAACACAACTGGACACTTGATGAGGTGGTAGCTCTGTGGAAAACTTGTGCCAGTCCTGATTACTGCTATAAGAACTGTCAGGATTGTTAACATATACTCTTACTACTTGTAATAGGTATACTCACCTTGGCACTCCATGAGGTAATTCATGCTCCGTAGTGCAGCTGTACATTCTCTGCAACAGCTTTGGGGATGAATAGAAAGAAATGCAGGTGCATTAGACATTTGTATGCCAAACAGTGCCAGTTTGTATGTGGAGGTAAGACAATGGGCAGGATTCACGAAGCCTCCGTGTAAGAGTTACAAGGCTTACACGGAGGCTGCAATTAAACGGTGTGATGTCAGCATGTCATGCATATGCATGAGGGCATGCTGAATCACACCTAAGGCTAACACAGTCCGTGGAAGACAGTAGGGGGCGTGTCCATAGGGAGAGCCTTGCAAACGGACACGCCCCCAGAAGAGTAAAAGTCCCGAAAGTAAACCCCCACGACAGAGTCCGTGTAAATGTGAATAAACACAACACATGCCCCCACAGTCTAAGAACATAAAATGTAGAAATGAACATCTTAGATGTTTTTTCTTAAATTGTAAAGATGTTTGCCCGTGAGTGCGCTCATTTGCGCAGGCGTGCCCGAAGCTTAGCCACAGTTAGCAGTCAGTGGAAAAGCATATAAGAACTAAATATGCAAAGTAAGCCAAAAAGCAATAGCGTAGCGGTAGAGACATCGGCTGAAGAGCAGGCAGTCATGGTTTGAGCCCCCACAACTTCAATTTTTATTTTTAGTGAAATAAGCATGAAACAAGTCCCTGACATATATGTACACATATAAAATTATATTTTATGTAAAATGTAATGAAATGGGCCATGTATTTTGAAGAAATGTGAGATAATAAAAAAAAAAAATGTCAGATGTGCCTGTAGCTGAGCTACAGTCTAACAAGTTGAGTAAATCTGCCTGTAGGTGAGCAGTGTTTTAACAGGTGTAAAATGAGTGCCCGGGGTTGAGCAGCATTTTAACATGCAGAAACTGTGTGCCCATAGCTGAGCTGAGTGTAATATGCATGCCGACAGCCAAATGACGCGTAAACCAGCATAACCCGTTTGCGCGGAGCTGCGCGCTGCGCCAACAAGCTAACCGACGGGCAACGTTGAGCAAGCTGTATCAAAACTGCCTTTACACAGACACACCTCCTAGCCTGTGAAGACAGACATAAAATATAAAAAGCAATGGCCAGGTTCGAACCCAGGATACCATGCACCATAGTCAAAGTACTGAACCACTAAGCCATGACAGTTACACTTAGAAATGCAGTAATAGCATATATATAGGAATGAATAGAGAGAGGAGCATGACAAAGCAGGTTTTGTGAAGCTGATACAATTCCAAAATGGCCAATCACAGATAAGTGCGGGAAAAACGGCATATATAAGCCCCATAGGCGGGAATACACAGCATAACCGATTGTAGAACCGACTTGCAGCCAGGATGTCAGGTGTAGGTGAAGGTAGTTGCTTCCGAGCACAGAGATGGGGCATTGAGGAGTCCAAATATATGGTTTGGCTCCTTGTCCACAATCATGAGGCCCAACTCATGCAGGGCTAGGTCCTGTGGGGGGCATATAGGGCTGAGGCATGGGACCGGTTGGCTCATGATCTCACCAGTGCCACAGGGATACCAAGGACTGGTGAGCAGGTCCATCACCACCATGCGGACCTGAAGAGACGGAAGCAGGACCAACTGAACTGTTGGATCCAGGAGGCCCGGCAAATGCCCAGCGCCCCACTACTGAGTAAGTTACATGTAATTATTTATGTAAGAAATTAACCTAGCTGATATTATGGAGATGTGTATTCCAATATTACTTTATTTATATTACAGCTGCAGGTGTCCGTTCTGCGAACCGTCGAGCCTATGGTGATAGGCTGGCACGGTTGCGCCATCAGGCAGGTCAGTAATTCTCTCCCTGTAGCTGTAAATAAATATATAAGTATGACAGTTAGCAAAAGAGTGAAGTGTAGTCACTAATTAATAAAATGTGCAAGTAACAGTGTAAGAGGGTTTGCAAGTATTGCTTGATTACAAAAGTGTGATGCAGCCTGTAATCCAAACATAAAAATGAATCAAGTCTGAAATAAAGATGTCCCACCTTTAATATAATAGTACATAACCTGCAGCAGGCTAAAAAGTACAGCTGCAGAAGCTGAGTAAAACACATGTGTGAAATATATCCCTGTTGAAATACAGAAACATGACAGAAGTGAGACTGTTGGAAAGGATTGTTATAACTACAGGTAAAACATGTCAATAAAGCCTAGAATTAAGTACCATCCTGAATTGTAAAAATAAAACAAGTGAGAGAGTGTGAGAAAGAGTTATGAATCCACCAATAAAGTAGTAATAACTCCTGAATAAAGTATACTGCAGTCAGTACATAATGAAATGAATGTGACAGGCAGAACCAAACAGTAACATGTGTTGAAAACGGTACCGCAGCTGGAATGTGTGTCCCAAAATCTGGATATGTTGCTCTCAATCTGCAACATGCAGATAGTATGGTTGTCTGAAATACCAAACATCCACAATTGTCTATAGCTATATAAAGCAAATGTAGCAGGATGATCTAGCTGAACAGAGCCAGATATGAATGTGTATAAATAAAAATGAAAATGTATATCGATGTAGCAGTAACATTCCTATCACCAACCTGAAGTAGTTATCACATAGGAAACTGTAGGCAGAACTGTAGTGTATATATATCTGCAGCTATTAGAAATGTACAGCATATGTATTGGTATTTGAAGTTGTTAATTAAATTTTCTTCACCCTACCCTATAACCACATATAATCCATTACACGTGAAATTGGTATGTGCAATCACAATTAAAACCCCTGGACATTTGTCCTGTTGGTTCATACATATTTGCATGTACGTTGATGCATCTGCCCTGTTCATACATCCAAACCTGATGGCCTGCTGCCATCAATCAACCCTACATGTTGTTGGATTGTGTATTGCTGTTCAAATTATGCATGTGTTATGCTTGCTGTTCAATGGTTTGAATATATGGGTGTTTGGTTAATGGGAATACTAATGCATGCTGTTACAACTAATTGTGAATGGTATTGTACGTTACTAACCCAAACTGTCATAACATAATGCAAAACATAGGACGACAGGGAAGGCGGGTTCCAGTGGACCCACCTCTCCCTCCTCAGCTGGCGAGTGCACCTGGCATAGTGCCCAGGCTGGACCTTCCTCCAGTGGCCCTGTGCCACCTGCAGGTGGAAGCGCTGCAGGGGATGGGGCTCATCCCCCCTCTGCAAGTTTGGCCGGAGGAGAACATCCACTCACTCTCCGTAATGTCCGAACTGTGGTGCATAGGGAGATTCGGGACGCTGTTCTTGGGCCCCTACGCCAGCTTGAGGCACAGGTGGCACAGCTAACGGGTGTGCCTGCTGCCCGGTCTACACAGCCCCCAGCAGAGCCCCATCCTGGGCAGTGAAGGCACATTGGCAACTGCCCATGGGTGGGGATCTCAGTTCCACTGTTGCCATCTGTGGGCTCATGGGCTCAAGATATCCAAACATCCGTCCCCGTCAATTGTGTAACCCCCCCCACATGTCATACACCGCCCCTGTATGCGTCTTGTTTATCTTGTCTGTTAACCTACCCAACCTACCTCCCCAGCTATACCGACTTCCTGTACCTGACATACCACTCTCACCTGGAAAAAAAAAAGGGCACTCTGTACCCACAAAAAAATTACGCCCCATACATAGCTGCCCATTTTGCACACATGTCTGCTGGACATGGAAACTGTCAGTTACAATTCGCTGTACAACAAGTATTATTGTTGTCCTTACACCTCTCTCAGGGGTGGAAGGTTTCAAATGTCACACCAAATTACAAACATATGCACAGCTGTTGCTGATGAAGAAATGGGCAGCTATGGGCCTTACCTACATCCCTCCTGCAAAACCCGAGCTTGTTTCCCTACTGTCTTACCCTCTTTGTGACCCCTTTTTCACCACTTTCCTGTCTCCACATTTTAATTTCTTTCAAAGAAATTAGCACGGGTGTGCACAAGAGTAAGCACTTTTAAGCAGTTGTAAGCAGGTATGCGCGGAGCTGAACACCAGTGCGCATGCGTGAGCTCCGCGCAAACCAGCGCTAACCCGGTTACAACTGCTTAAAAGTGCCTTAGTCACTCTGAATGACAAGGCCTGTAGTCTGCTCAAAAGCAAAATAAAATCCCACTGTCATTCTCGAGCCCAGAACCTTGGAAACAGTAGTCTGCATAACTTACCACTAAGCCATGACTGCTATATAAGAACATTGTGCTACAATAAATATATCATGCAATAGTAGGAATGAATGTAAAGGGAATATAGGATGTGTAGTACACAAAGCATGTCATGTATATTTACTGTCAAATGTAGTGGATTACTATAATAGTAGTGTGTGAACAGAAACAGCCATGCTACTTGGTAGCTAGTACGTAATAATGTCACTGTAGCACCTTACAAGCCACACACATACTCACAGCAGGATAATCACTGCCCATACCCCACAACCTCTTATAAAAAATGTGGAGCAAAGGCCCAAAAACAGGGACACATTTCAAATATTGCTCCAACAAACTTAGTTGAGAGAGTAACAGGTTTTTCATTATGTTGGATGTTTGGAAGGGTATGAAGTCTGAAACTGAAATGTTTGTCACTATAGTCTGACTTGAGCCCTGAGTGGTTTGCCAGAAAAAGCTGTTTATGAGCTATGGACCAAAATATGAGGCAAAAATGTAGACATCCTGCAAATATCTGTACACTTGAGAGGTCTGACACTGCCATATTTGAATAGTTAAGAGCCTAGACATAGCAACAGTGACTGAGTTACAGGGATGCCCCACAGACTCCCTGTGAAATGTACAAACAGTAGGCAGAAAGGTGTTACAATACATGCAATGGCAACTATGAAGTACTGAAAGTATGCACCACTTGCACGTCGGAAATAGTGTAGTAATACATATGCTCATGCTAACCCACAGTCACAACTGCAGAATACCAGACAATTTAATGGGTGTACCCCACTGATATGTACCATTCCATGAGGCAGATAAAAGATGCACCTGAGAGTCTCTGGGGCCTGCTCAGCAGCATACTCAAATACCCTAATAGATGTCAAGGCCCACACCATGGCCAGACCACACTGCATGCAGTAACACCCTAGCAGATATAGCAAGCATTCCAAGGTGTGAATGTACATGGAAAATAGGAAAGCCACAGCAACACACTACAGTCAAGACACCTAGCAGGCATACAAGTAGTGAATGTAAAGGGCAAATATTGAAGCCATAGCAACAAAGTGCAAGAGCCACTGCTATATACCAGTTACACCACATGTCCCACAGGAAAGCACACACACCCACATTAACAGTAGTAGTAGTCTTAGGTATCAGTGTACATACACACTTAGTACAGGAAACTGGAGAAATGAATGGAGAAATGTTAATCTACAACACAGCCGGAAATATGAGAGAGATACTAACCTTTACACTCACAGAACAGTGTCCACAGCATACCAGCATGGTCCCTGCCCTTAAACTCTGAAAGGGATACGCCTATCTCACATACCTTATTATAGCACTGTCCTGAAATCACAGTGATACTGCAATTAGTACACAACTGGCTGCATGCAATTAGCAAATGCTGGCTAACAATTGGTGCAGAGGCCATCACATGGACATATGCAGATACCTACAAAAGCATGCTGTACTCCCTGTCCACACATGCAGTACTTTCTTTGCACCCTCTGGAGGTAGGGAGGGAGGAAGAGAGAGAGAGAAAAAAAATACACAAACAAAAACACTTAACAAAACCTACTACAAAGCTGACATCTGTCAACTGGAGCAGCAGCAGGACACCGATACAAAAGGCAACGCAAGCAGCTGTGACAAACACAGGTAATGTAAAGTAATACTTTAAAAGTCTACATACTCTGAACCCTCCATATGTGTCATTGGTCTGTATCTATATGTATATGAAGATGTGCATAGGGCAGGGGACATACAGCAACTATCAGTGAAGGCTGTACATACATATGTATGTGAGGGCATCTATGTGCACATATCAATGTAGGTTGAATGTAGATTGTAGTGCAATGTACAAAGTAGGTTTCACAGTTATGTATGTTTAGCAGTATGTTAGTGTGTGTATATAGTTTTGTAAATAAACATGTTGATATACCTATCTATCATATGGATACGTATGTATGTCAATATATGTATGTATGTATATATATATATATATATATATATATATAATATGCATATATGTATACATAGATAGAGAGGGATGTAGGAATACATAGACAGATGTAGATAGATAGAATATGTACAAACATATATATGTAATACACACATACAGATATAGATATATGTAGATACATATACATAGAAAGACAGATCTGACTATCTACAGATATGACTGTATATGACTATCTCACACTCCCCCTGTCCCACCCCCTCTGTCACTCTCACCCCCTCTCTGTCACACTCCCCCCCTCTCCATATCTATAGCAATATATGTACATCGATATATATATGTATGCAGACATATATATATATATATATATATATATATATATATATATATATATATATATATATATATACACACATATATATATATATATATAGAGAGAGAGCTATATATTCTGAGTGAGGCACATGTGTACAGATGTATTGCAACAGGTGCCTGGTGACAAAGGCATGGAGTGAACACCAGTGTTGAAACTGGAGTACCATACCCCATTTCAAATCACCTACACCAGTAACCACTAGATATGTGATTGGCTGCCCACCACTCCATGTGTCAGGGGTGAACAGGGTCATAAATGTGTACAATAGTCCTCCCAATGATAGTCACAGTGGCACACTATTCCTGGAATACCTGTACATGGTATGTGTCAGCAGACATGGTGTGTCAGCTATGGACATGTAGGTCAGTGTACCCCTCCACGCCACACAATGGCTGCCACGGTATGTACCTCACATGACAGCTACAGATATGGAGAAGGACACAGTGACATGTACGACACTGTGACAATGCACTCAAACACATTACCAATGCACAGTGACTGACAACACCACAGAGTGCACACATACTACCCACATAGAGGTTACCACTCCTGGATTTACATACTTAAGTCACACCCATGACAGATGTCCAACAACCATAGTAACACCTCACACCATCCACAACCTAAATGACCGCTGTGTGTCGTCTGTGACACCACAGTAGAGAGCACATGGTGGAGGTACAGGTTCCTACCCACAGATAAGACATACCCTGCAATAAACCACACAGCGTTAAGAAGCAAGACTCCCCATGAGTACATGTCACACATACCCCTGCTGAATGTTAGTCAGATAGGAAATATGCCATATGAGTCACCCTGTGTAACTGTTTGACAGGAGCAGGTACCATCACATCACATGTGTCACAATGGTCAAGGTAGCAGAACAGTATGCTGCTGTAGTCCCAGGGGCAATAGCATATTGCATTGTATTGTATTGTATTGTATTGTGTTGTATTGTATTGGTATGTACAGGTGCCTCCTTTGTGGAGTGGAACCACTGCTGCTGTACGCCAGTGTACAGGTACATATCCTGTAGTCAGGCTAGTGTTACATAGCACTTCTATATGTGGGTTTAGCTCCTCTTCGAGTTCATGTAGCATGCAACCGGGGATACCATCAGGTCCCATTAATGCTGTGTTTTTTGCTTTTCTGAGGGTGGCTCTCACCTGGACATCTGTGATGACAGGGAGGTTACATTCAGCTGGGATAAGTATGTCTTTGTTTGGGGGAGAGGGAGGGTGGAAAACTGCACTGAACCTGTCTGCCACAATGTTGCCAATATCTGTGGGTTCAGTGAATTATTTGTTGTTGTGTACTAACTATGAGCATATTAGAGGGTTTCTGACCAGGTTTCTAACATAACAGAAGAAGGCCTTGTGGTTATCTGTAGTGTCCCGGTGATTTCCCTCTCAAAGTTGCCCATGGATGTTTCTATGAGAGAACATAGCTCTTTACTAGAGCTGATCAGACATGCCTTCCCTTTATGGAATTATGCTCTGTCTTGCAGTAGCTTCCATCTTTTGTTATACAATCTGTTTATGGTTGGGGTCCACCAGACAGGATGCTTTCCCTTTGTAGAGAGTGTCTTGGTCTTATATGGTATTGCATGATCCATGCATTCTCGGAGATGTCCGTAGAAATCATTTGTGAAGGAGTCAGCATTGTGGGTTGTGGCTTCCACTGGCCCAGTGGGCTTAAAGGATACCATCTCAGTCTTAAGAAGTGTAAAGTTTGCGTTTGAAATGTTATTCACTGTAGTCGTTTGTGCTGGTGATGGAGGTGGGATATGTATATCCAGGGCAATTAGTTTGTGGTCAGATCACAGTAGTTGATGATGTACCCCATACAGTACCTCGATACAAACCCCAGAGTGAGGAGGTGCTTTGGACCTGAATCAGTGTGCTAACTGCTGGGGTTTGGTAGTATGTTGTATGGAGTGTGCCAGGTACTGTTGCACAGTTGTTGGCTGAGCACTGATACCTGGCCATTTACATGTGTATCCACCAATAGACAGACAGATGCTATATATGGGAGATATGTTGTATCACAACAGTCGAGTAGCATGTGTAGTATGTGTGCCAAATTCTGCTGACATATTTTGCTGATATCATTTTATTCCCTTTTTCAGGACCATGGCTCACCAGTGCAATCTGGCATACTCTGCAGCCGAGGATGAGGAAATACACCACAGCCTGGTGCGGGATTTTTCAATGCTCTTTTCCCGCACCAGCCAGAATCAGCAGGAGAGGGTTGCACTGTGGCAAGACCTGGTCCGTCGGGTAAATGACATAGGCACAATATAATAGGACATATGAGCAGGTACGACATCACTGCAGTGATTTAATCAGAAATGTCCATCAGCGTGCATCGGATATCCACAGGCAACAGGTTGCCACAGGTGGTGGGGTGGCTACACATCCCCCACTCACCAGACTGGAGGGACTACTCCTAAGTGTTG
Organism: Protopterus annectens; assembly: GCF_019279795.1. Taxonomy (NCBI): domain Eukaryota; kingdom Metazoa; phylum Chordata; order Ceratodontiformes; family Protopteridae; genus Protopterus; species Protopterus annectens. The sequence goes on from NC_056736.1 coordinate 385,509,292, forward strand.
TGGCTCCAGCCCACCAACAACAACACCAGCAGCAGACCTGCATTATGATGGAGGCTGGAGCCACACAGCACCATGACTATTAGCATGTAGGTAATATGCCATATGGATAGTTGACTGTTGTGTACACTGGTAGTTAATGCATGTGTGAGGTGTGTCCTTGGTTTGTAGCTGTCATCATAGTATTTAATGTGCAAGTGTGATATTCTCAATATCAGCAGCTGACCTGTGAAAGGCAACTGTTGTACTACTGACCTGTATCATACTCAGTAACAATGGCACAGTTGTGCCTACTGACATTAATTTCCTCACTTCTGCAGGTCCCTCCGGTTTAACAGCAATGCAGCCTATCCATGCTGGTGAGTGTGTATTAATACCTTTAATAGTCTTGATAGTAATAGTAATATTAGGCTCAATCAGTAGTGCTCTGTGTATGCATGCAGGTGTGTCTGTGTCTGTGTGTTGATATCTTGCATACTGAGTAGTGTGCAAGTGTGCAACTGTGTGCAAGTGTACAACTGTGTGCAACTGTGTGCATGTGTGCATGTGTGCACGTGTGTATGTGTGCATGTGTGCACCTGTGCATGTGTGCATCACTTGTAACATTGTGTAGACATTGTAAACTGTGTTTCCTGTTTCCCTCCCACAGGTTCTGGTGCTGCTCTGGTGTCATGCAGCAGGGAACCTGAATCAGGTGCCACGGGTACTGATAATGATGACATCTGTGTAATGGCACAGGAAGGTGTGCCAGGGTCTGTCATTGGTCAGCCAATTGACAGTACACAGCTGTCAACCCCATCAATGCGCACAGTCATCCTGCCAATACATCCTTTGTCACCAATGTCCCTAGGTGATGGACAGGATACAGCGGGCATTGACCAGGGTAATGTGGTATCTGTGGCACATGCTTCCCCACACAGCAGCCATGGGCATGGCCCTGAGATGGTACCACACAGACAGATGTCCAGGGGTTCTCGTGGGAGCATCCGTGGGCGTAGTGCCTCTGTCAGACGTGCCCACAGAGGTCTTACAACCTCAGCTATGTTTCGGGCTGTCATGCAGGCACAGTCACGTATGGAACGGTACACCAGACAGTGTCTGAGGGAGCTGACAGCATGTCTCACAGCCATGACTGACAGTATGCGTGACATTGCGGCTGCCATCCGTAATTTCACCGATGTCATAGACAGACGTTGTGGGGACATATTAGATCAGTTCCACAACTACATGTCCATGAGCCAGGGCAATGGTGGGCGGTTGAGGCGTCAACGTGGGCATATGCCAGCAACAGCAGTAGCTGGCAGTCATCACGGATGACAACAGGGCCACGGCAGCCCCCATAGTGCCAGCAGCAGCCCCAGCAATGCTGGATCTGTGCTGTCATCAGACCGCCCAAGGAGACCACGTGCACGTGGCTCTGGACAGGCCCAACAGGGATCTGTGTCCAGTCAACAAACACCTGCTTCTGATGACAGTACCCAGTCTGGATTAGTACCGGATACGGTCCGTAGCACCCCTGCAAGGCACAGGTACCGTGTCCGTGGCCAGAGACACTGATCTGTATGACCTGGCAGGTACAGTCTGTGGCTGTTCCCAAACACCGGTATATGGCAGCCATGAGGTGGAACTGTGTGCATCCATACACACACATGAATTGGCAACACCTAGGGCTACCGCATACACGCACACACTGCATCAACATTGCCCTACCTTGTACTGCTGTCCCTCACCAACACACATACACATACATGTCAATTGGTGGTATCAGTGGCAGACTCAGGCATACCAAGTTCACACCCTGTGCATATGATGAAACTGTGCCACCTCCTGCAATCTGTAACATCAGTGCAGGTACAGGTTAACATGTTTCTGATGCACAGGGTGACTACATAGACGTGTAGTAATAGTATCATGTTGTTACCAGTACAGTGTGCTGATATAATTGTGGGTATATCCCAGCATGCCTGATGCAGTAAGGGTATGATTGTCTTGTACTGTTTTCTACACCCATGGTAAGTACCATAGTGTATCATCTGCACATGTTTGCATACTGGTGGTAAGGATGTCAACAGAAGGCCACATACATAGGTAGCACAGGGGATAAGGTAATGAAAGTATTGATACGCAATGATGGACATGTAAACTGAAAGTGGCATGTTGCCCACACTGGACTCTGCAATGCGGATGTTTGAGGATGTTGATATGTGTGCAGTACTACACGACTGGTACAGGAGACACAGGAGCACCCTAGCACTGCAAGCTCACATCTCATACCATGCTAGACAGCCCCAACACACAAAACTAACTTTCACAGGAGGGAGAGTCCCCATAAATGTCAGGGATACTGTGGTGGCAGGACAGGTAGCATACATCCTACTAAGTATGGAACCACTGAGTGAAGGCTCAGTGTCTGTTATTTGACGTGTATTACTGCAGGTATGAGCACCTGGGTTTCCATCTGGTTATTGTACATCCTGACAGTACATGGTCTGTACACTTGTGTGCGCTGAGACTGGACTCTGGCCATCTGACCTGTGTATTTCCATGTACATGTGTATAGTGCCTGCATATTTGCACTGTTACCTACTGGAAGTGGTACAGCTTGTTTGTTGTACAATGGACTACATGCAGCCCTGCTTACTGTAGCTTTGTTTGCATGCATGTTTGCTTGCAGTTACCCTGGAACACTGATTCCACCTGCAATGCAGATTTACGGAGCTTCTGTGGATTCCTAGTGACATCTGCATAGCTTACTATATGTATGTCCATGTCTCACTTGACAGAACGTCACTGTTTGTCCTGTTCGCATGTACGTTGCTTGTGACACATTGCATATGACTTACCTGGCATTTGACCACGTGAGCAGTCATATATGCCAGTGCTAACTAATCACAGGCACTACACCCTCACATATTCACCTTCAGTACCTTGTTCCCCATTGGCCCGTGTGCTGTTAATCACCATGGCAATCACAATACTATGGTAGCATGTGCAAAGGTCACTTGTCAATCACCTCTATGGTACAGTTGTGGAATATGTGAGTCATGTGGCAATGTCACAGCTGCCACATGTACACAGTCAACCCTCTCCCGTACACATGGACGTAAAACACATGTGTGAGATGCAACCACATAGCCAAACTAGGGACTAAGCACTCTGAACCCAGTACTGGCATAACCTGTCAGGTGGCATGAAATACTACAGTGACTACAATACCAGTCTGATGTAGACCTACACTGACAGCAATCCAAACACATGAACACACTTGGGCATTCATGGAGCCTCAGAATAGCATCCTGCCTGAGCAGCAGACACCTCTGCAGCTGGCACACAGGCATACGTTAAGCCGGAACACAGCACGTGCAACACATAGCACACAAATCCTGTGTGCCAAACAGTCACAGCCTGTACGGCTAGACAACACACCTGCTACAGTTGTGTTAGGTACCTTTATTGTCCGGTACAGTGAGGTCCCACTCACCAGGCTGGACAAGGTGAAGGTCACAGTGATATGCCCATGGGGCACTATGGTCCACCACATAACACAAGCATACAGGTCAGTCAGAGGCATGGACACATATGACTCAGTCATTGTCCATACCACTATGGCTGACCTATGATGTACCTCCCTGGACTACATGATAGGGAACATAGAAGGGCTGTCTGAGCATGTGACACAGGCTGGTATGACCCTGACCTTGGTTGGCATCATACCCTCACCAAGAATGCCGAAGTATTACTGAATGCTGATGAATTACTGTAGCTACAACACCCTAGTTGAAAGGTTCCTAGCATGTAGTCACTGCATTGCTATGGAATAACTTGTTACCACTCCCACAACAAGTGGAAACATGCAGCACCTGTCCATCAACAACATGTACACTATATGCCGCAGACCAGATGTGTATCCCTCGCTGCTAGGATGATACCATATACAACTCACACTGTATATACACATACCACATGCAGCACATGCACAGAAAACCACATTCATAATGTTATTCAGTGCAAATACCATGTATTCACATGTGGCAGGTGTCAGACATGGGAACTATTGAAGGTCACAGGTATATATGTGTATGTGGCATACACATACATCATATGTGCGCATTGCCATTACTGGTTTAATCGATGTCATGCATTATTGTGAACAACAACCCACACACATGGGCATTCTGTGTGACAAAACACACGTCGCATTGGTGGAATTCAAATCCATAACTGTTGTATCACAGTAGTGAGAGACGCAGTAGCAGAGCATGCTATTTGCATTACTGGGAGATTTGCCCTCTTCTGCTGTACTTGTAGGGTGCTGACATCATCTCTGTGTAGAGATTGGAATATGCAGCAGCTGGTGTGTTGTACTGGTTGCCAAAAGGGTCAGTTCTCTCACACATGTAATTGCACACACCCTACGTCCACCACCCCCACACACACACACACTTGCAGGATTCAAACCCCTGCCTAACCATGTTATGACACTAGTAAGAGACGCAGTAGCCGAGCGTGCTATTTGCAATACACTGGGAGGTTTCGCTTCTCTGGTTGTACTTATAGGGTGCTGACATCATCAGTGTTTAGAAAGGGAAATGTGCATCCTGTAGTGTGTTCTCCTAGTTGCCAAAAGGGACATTTCTCTCACACAGAATTGCACACACACACTGACCCCCCCCACCCAAACACACACACTGAGCATTTGCAGGATTCAAACCCCTACCTAACTATGTTATGACACTCGAGATGGATGCATTAGTAGAGCGCGTTATTCACATTACTGGGAGGATTCCCTTCTCCTGCTGTACTTATAGGGTGCTGACATCATCAGTGTTTAGAAAGGGGAATGTGCATCCTGTAGTGTGTTTTCCTAGTTGCCAAAAGGGACATTTCTCTCACACAGAATTGCACACACACTGACCCCCCCCTCACCCAAACACACACACTGAGCATTTGCAGGCTTCAAACCCCTACCTAACTATGTTATGACACTCGAGATGGACGCATTAGCAGAGCGCGTTATTCGCATTACTGGGAGGTTTTCCTTCTCCTGCTGTACTTATAGGGTGCTGACATCATCAGTGTTTAGAAAGGGGAATGTGCATCCTGTAGTGTGTTTTCCTAGTTGCCAAAGGGGACATTTCTCTCACACAGAATTGCACACACACCAACCCCACTCACCCACACACATTGAGCATTTGAAGGATTCAAACCCCTACCTAACTATATTATGACACTTGAGGGAGACGCATTAGCAGAGCGCACTATCCGAATTACTGGGCATCTGTTCTGCACCTGCAGTATTTATAGGGTGCTGACATCATTATTTATACAGAGGTATGTACATCTATTACTACCTGTCAGGTAAGGGATAGCATATATATGCATTTGCAGCCACCTACTTCAGGGTCAGATATGCACATCAGCACTGGCAGGTTATGTTTTATACCATGCTTCATGACCACAGGACCTGTAACACACAACACAACCAGTTCAGACCACCCCTCCCACATCCAGGACACACACTTTGCTTCCCTGGGAACAGTGCCAAGATATGAAGGTGTTCGCATACACCATTCCAGTTGTTAACGTCAGGTACAGGTATATTGTGTGTGGGAACTACTCAGGCCTCTACAACATTACCCTACAGCCACTACAATTTGTGAGTCCATGTGCTATGGCAGGACCACTCACCACAGCCACAAGGGGGAATACATATTGCACCTGACCATCTGCAACATGGGTACTCACTGTTCCACACCAGAGGTAGACCACCATTGCTGATATCTGACCATACCCACCTTTCCCTGGGCAGTCAATATCCCATCCCCACCCCCAGGCAAGGTTGTCACTGCAAACAAAGTGTATTTATCAAACGCAGACTTTGCACTTGTGAAGACTGGGGTGGAAGACTTCAAAGGACCCATGCTGCGGGAGTATACAGGCCACTCTGCATAATCCTTGACAATTGCATTCTATGAGCATGTGGAAGGTTTGCATTGATCATGCTATCCCAAATATACCCATGACTCCTCCACAACAGGACACCTGTCGGGTGTACACCAGCCATATATGAGCTGTCCAACAGATGGAGTGAGCTAATACATTGCAGAGCAGTAGCCCACAGAGGGAGGACATCTCTGAACAGTACTGGCATGACACTTCAATCCCTCATAATCATCACAACAAAGTGTTGACAGTGAAATTGTCCAGACACTGCAGATAAGGCTCCCCTCAGTCTGTTATTGATGCCCACTTACTGTTAGAGGTCCTCACCAACCCTCTTCCAGCACACACCAACAACATGGATGTGGCATAGCAAATTCAACCCCTGGGATCTCCACTGTGTCCCTGCTTGATGGAGGCACAGCACACTAGCCTCAAACGGTGCCTTATGTGACCTACTTTACAGTGGCACAGTAGCCTACTGTACTGGGGAGGCAGATGCCAAGCACACTCTGGCTAAGCTTTCATTCCCTAGGGCAAACAGCCTAGTACTGACCTCTACACCCATATGTTTAATTGTCAGATGCACAATATTTGTTGCTGATAGACTGTTTGTAGGTCTTTATTGCCATAGCAGTCCCTGTTTCTATGAACAACTTGTGTATCTGTGGAAGATGTTTGAATATGAGAGGGATCCACTATATCACTTATGTCTCTGTAGTCATTTAACTGTGTGCACTGGGCAGATTGCTGTAATGTGGTTGGTTCCTGGAATAACACGTACAAATACCAGATATGTGTGGCCAACTGCTAAACTGAGATATGGCCTAAGTGTGTGAGCATGCCCAGTTCAGGCTTTCCATGGCATGTTGTCTGACATATGTCTCATTTATCAAAGTGTGCTTGCATGCCCAGTGTGAGCTTTCCATATGTTGAACTCTGCAGTCCACCACATTTGTGGATGAGTGTGAACTTCAACAATATCTCACATTTATGGTTGTGTGTTGGGTGTCATGTTGTGTACTTACTGGCCAACTGCTTTGTGTCTGAACACAACAGGGATTATACTGTGCCTGCAGGGTTTGCATGGGATACTTTGCATACAGTTGTCAACATCCTTTCATACTGACCTAACACTGTAGTACCATATAGTGTACTGGTTCAGTACTTTCACTGTGGTGGACAGTATCCTGGGCTTTAGTCCTATCACTGCTTTAAGTTTTCATAGTGAGCACAACAGACTGGTTAGGGGCCAGTTGTGCACATATGACCATGATGCTTTATGTTCAGATATGGACTACTTAAACCAGGCTTGTCCAACATTGGTAGTGTATTCCACAACATAGGTGGACATTGGCAAACACTAGCGATGTGCCCTAGGCCATTTCTAATGCTAGTCAGAGAGTGTGTTTGTCCTTCGACACACATTATAACTGGAGTTTGCCATGATATATGTCATGGTTAGTATACTGTGCCTCCGTCTACCCGTGACATAACAGTGATACCCAGGGTAAACCTACCATCTCCCATCCACTCATCAAGATTCCTCTTGAGGAGAGTCGATGAGTGACTCTCTGGCTAACCTGTACTGGGAGTTTACTCAAGAGTGGGGGTGGCTTCTGTGTTATGGATCATTCAGTACAGCTTGTCCTATGTATGTCAGTGCTGGGGTTCAGGTCTCTCATGTGCATAGCTCACTGCCATTCAGATTGTACAAGGTGCAGCATGTTCATTGATTCCAGCTTGGACATGGCTTTATACATCAGGCACAGCTTGCCTCTGGGCGGGCAGTATGGCAGTGTGTGGAGCTGCAGTTTGTTTAATCAGGCAACACATGGCATCTGTTCAAGCTCTTTGATACTCCTGGTGAGGTACTTTTGGGGTCTTTCCAGTTGATGGAGGTGTCTGCTGAGGTACATCCCACAGGGGCCATTATAGTCAATTGTGACGCTGATGAAGGATGACTGCAGAGCCACAATGACATCCCCTGATCTAGATCTGACTACCTTCATGATTAGGTGGGTATATGGTATGTTTCTGTAACCACTACAGCCACATGCTTGTCCAATGCAAGATATCTATCAACTTGTGTCCCCAGGTCTCTTATTACATCTTAAGTACTTAATGGGTTAACACCTATGTGGTAATTGGTGGGCACTTACTGTATATCCACAGGGGTTGACTATACACTTTTCTGCAATTAGCTTGCTGACATGGCTATGGCACCAGTTGTCTGTTTCTATGTGGCCCTTTTGTGGGATGCTTGTGTCAGCTGGAGGGTCAGATATGGTGGCCAGTTTGTAGTCCTCTGCAAACTTGTTCAGACACAGTCCTTCCATGTTGGCCTGTACCTATGGGACATATATACCAAACAAGGGAGGTCCCAGGACCGAGCCTTGTGGGATGCCAGTTATATCTGGTTTGTAGTCTGACATGGCTGCAGCATTTCTGACCATGTCAGTTCTATCTTTGGTCTGGTTTGCAACCCCTCTACTGACATAGGGGTTTATATTTAAGCTGGTGAGCTTATCTATAATGAACACGTGGAGTATTGTATGGAAGCCTTTTGCAAGGTCCAGCTAGGCTGTGTGGACCACATTCCCCTCATCAATGACCTTAATGACTGTTTCAAATGAGTCAAACATGTTTAAAAAAATATTTATTTCTCATTTTTGCATCGGGGTACCTTGCCAATGGCCACATATTTGGCCATTAGCATGCTGCCTGACACATATGCACCCTTTATTTGGAGCTGACATGGCTCCATTGTGTTATTTGCAGAAACGTACTCAGTTGTCAACTGAGTACATTTCTGCAGCTAACACGGCTCTTACACGGGCTGGTTTGTGCTTTGTGGATCGCTAATCTACCTCATTTGCATGCCTTTCGGCTGCAAGTGAGGTGATTAGCATATCCACACCAAATCCGTGTAAGAGACGTTTTAGCTGGTCTCTTACACGGAATTTCGGGCTGTTCCTGGATTGCGAAGGCTGCATGGAGTCTTACACTACTCTTAGACTCCATGCAAGCCTTTGTGAATCCTGCCCAATGATTATTTACAATACATAGGGGTTGGGAGCACCCTCATCCTAACTTCCCATTGGCCCAGAAGGTCAGAAATATGTATTTTTAAGTCACTGTAATGGAAAGAAGTTAATGCAAAATTAATTAGTATGCACAAAGCAACAGCTGAGTGATTTAGAAACATGCCTGTGTTGAGGTTTCACTTGCATAATCTTCATGCCCAGACATCCAAATTAACATGATATACAAGGTGTGGTAAAGCACTGATTCTAATTGCACTACATAATAAGCAGTGGAGTAGCAGTATCATCACAGTGCTCAAAAATTCATTGGTACAGAATACTTGTTTAACTTTTAACAAGGTAAGCCTCACTTTTTACAGATAAACTCATTAAATCCGAGTGAAATCTCCAGGTACATCTGCAGTTTACTCCTACTGATGACTCTAGGTGTCAGATATTACTTGTTCATATTTGCATCAATAATTCCAAAACCATGCTGTTTACAAGGTTTTAAAATATTTCATATTAAAGCTTACACAATAACAAACTCAAGTTCATTAATATTTGACCTCTGTCTAGTGTAGCTAAACAGATATTAACAGTTGTTTTTATGATATTAATTTATATAGATATAATTTTCACATTTTTCTAAATATCTCAACAACCAAATAACACAGGCAGAACTCCTTAGCCTCAGAGGCTCTCAGCTAGATGAATAAAATGCTGTTGACAGTATGTGTGTAACTTGAGTGGCTGCTGAGATATTGTAAGTTGTTTACAAAATATTTCAAATGTAATAGTTACCGTGTTCATTGTGACTTGTGAACTTCGGTTTAAGACTGTGAACCTAAAGAATACTACCACTATAAAAATAGTTTGCGCTGAACAGTTTGCCATTTATACTTTTCATAATCCCTAGGGCTCCAGAGATATGAACATTTGTTTGAAATGTGAGGACATAATTTGATTCTGTCAAAAGGCTTAGGCTCCACCCACTGGAAGTTACAGTGTATGCTTCCTAAGCTCCATTAGAGTGAATGAATTAACATAAATAACTACTGATAGAGATAGCTCATTAAAAGTTGTAACAATTAAAGAGGTACAAGAACAAAAGTAAACAGAAAGAAGTAATTAAAAGCTCAGATCATCTCAGTTAGTCATTCAGCCTAGGGTTGTAGTACCTGCGTGCTAAGCAAATTCACTGATATACTCTGTATTAGTCCAACATATTTGCCAAATTGTTTAGCCCAGTGGTAGTGCACACTGCTGTAATCCTGGAGAGGTGCAGTATTACAGCTGCTGTACTGGGGGAGAGGCATTTGATCATTACTGCCATCTAACTGATACTCGGTACTAAGTGCCCCATCATCATATTATATATAAGCTATGAAATGGCTACATGACAGATTAGCCAGTGTGAACATTTAGGGGTTTATCAATGTCTATGTGAGTCCCTCAGGGGTCGGAGTTGGGTCTTTTCCTTTTTCATATTTTTGTGATATTTCAACAGGTGATAAATGTTGGGGTTTAAAAGTTAGCAGATATCTAAAAGTTTCTCCAACAACAACAGCAAAAGTGATTCAAGTGCAACTTCAGACTCAATAAAAATAATCACTCAAACACCAGATTAATGAATCACAAGATATTTTACTTGTTTTAGCTTTCATTTAGCAATATACAATAGACTAAAGGTTTAGTTTATTAATAACATGTTCAATATGTGAAGCATTTTACATTGGTATGACAACTATATTTTAATCAAATGTGTTGCAGAGCATATTTAAGCTATTAAAGTTAAGAATGAGAATAATATATTACATAAACATTAAGTAATTTGTGATGGATTTAAAAAAATATCTTTTCTAATAGATCACCAAGATGGTGATTTAAGAGGGGGCGATATAACTAGTAAGTTGAAGATTAAGGAAGTCAAATGGCAACTGCTTTTACAAGGTTTGAATGCCGTTATTAATATTCTATTTAAAAAATAATAGGAGGGCTAGGTTATTGTAATAAATAGTAAGTTAATTGTGAAGTATTTTATGTATAAAATGAAAAGATTTTTATTGTATGTGAATGAATTTTCCTGTAAAAATGAAATTTTACATGTAGCATTTATGTTTAAGTTAGTGATGCATGTAGTGTGATGCACATAAATTTTATAAGGTGTGTATGCAATGGTGCTTGTATTTCTGTTAAAGTCTACTGTATATTGCAATTAAGTGCTAAAACGAGAAAAAATTCTCATGGACCACTTACCAAGTGTTTCAGTGTTTATTTTTATTTAGATGCATAAAAGTCTCAGGGATGGTTACTTTTGTGCATGACCAACTTGTAACTATATAGACTGTTTTTTTTTTTTTTTTGAAGGGGACAAGTTTAATGGCATGAGGTTTAATGAGAAAAAATGCAAAGTGATGCATATGCGATGCAATAATAAAAATTTAAATGTTATGAAGTAGACCCATATGTATGTATGCATGTATATGTGTATATATATATATATATATATATATATATATATATATATATATATATATATATATATATAAAATTTAGAGGGGGCAGGTAAAGAAAATATTAAAAATATATATATTCACTTATTAGGACCTACTATGAACTGTATTTTCTAGGGTAATAGGCTGTCATGATTCTAATTTACATAATGGCTATTAGACCAGTTGTGAAATATGGATAAGGGTTTTGCATTTACTCAAAAAGTCATTTCTTGACTTGAGAGGGTTCAGAGGTTCTTTACTAGGATGATAAGGGCATTATCAGGTATCTATTATGAGGCTAAACCCATTTTCTTTCTATTACAGGCTGTTTAGAGATGACCTAATTTGGATCGGTAAATGTTCCCACAATGTAAAATTATGTAGCACTCTGGGGATTGATTTTATACATCACAAGATCAGGACAACAAATAGTCAGTGGCTGATTTTATTGTATGTATTTATTTATTTAACATGGGAGGAAACAAACACCCAGAGGAAACTCACAGGAATGCAGGGAGGACATGCAGACTCCACACAGAAGGCACCCTAGCCAAATATCAAACCAGAGAACTGTGGGGCAAAAATGCTACTACTGCACAAGTGTGCCATTTGATGGATAACAACTACTCAGAGGCAATCTCTGCCTAACATACAAAGCTATGTCAAACCAAGAGCTGTTGGACATGCTCCACTTAAAGAAATACCAATCCCTCAGAGCTACATGCTCTAGGGACCTAAACCTTGTCACCACAATAAACAGAACATGCTGGAGGGATAGATTCCTGTCCCAGAGACTTCCCATACTCTGGAACAGACTACCTATCTATGTCAAACAGAGCTCCTCATTAGCACTCTTCAAGAAAAATCTTGATGATTGGATAGGAAATAGGAAATTCACCCCGGGGATCACTTCTGTGGCTCTGCTTGACAGGGGCACAGGAAAATAATTTTCTTGGGTGGCAAAAGCCAGGGTACCTTTTTGGCTAGGCTTATATGGGCCCTAGGGCCAATAGCCTAGTACCTACCTGTGAACCAGCTTGGGACACAATTATTTCCAATTTAGAGAAGAAAGGGGATGCAATTCATTGCTCTTAGAATTTAGTGTGACAAACAGTTTAGAAATGTTTAAATCTAGACCATATGAATGGTATGAGGATAAAACATATTGGACACTTCTTAAATGGAATGAAGCCTTTAATAATTTCTATGGAAGTCTATGGTCAATTTCTGAGTACTTATATTTGATGCATAGTCTGGTTAGACAGGTCTATGGTTATTCACTGAAGGGTAAAAACATCGACCAGAATTACATCGTAAATACTACTCATCAAAACCTACTCATGGAGGGCTGCACCCCCCACAACGCCCACTAATTATACATACCAACTCCGAGATTGCACTACAGTGGGGAAAGGGCAAATTTTCTTAACCCTACTATAATGCAATCTTAGAATGGCTCGATGAATGGCATGTTCAATGATACACATTCAATGCTTTGTTTTTCAATGCACAGACATGTATCCTGCTTAGACAAATGGGAATGTCATACACAAAGACAGTTTAGAGTCTGTGCTCAATGAAAATTTGTAAGAAAGGAATTTGTGAGACACTCCCAATTGTGATTTCAAACTAGTGTTTTTCATATCTATAGATCAATGTCTAAATGATCAGCTAAAAAGAAGCATTTTGAAGGATCTGCGGATAAAGCAACAAGAAATACCAGATTCTCAGATATTGAAAATGAGGAACTCACCCAGGGCCTCAGTCTCCATGGCCAACAGCTCTTTGGCTTATTTGCAGCTGATCAAGCCTAGCATGACCATACCAGGAAATACCTGGTGGTAGAAATACATGCTGCTGATGGCCAGGACCAGTCATATGCTATAGTCTAGTGCAACATCATGATATTCCTCATGCAGCACAACAACAGGCTGCCCATGTGGCACAGGAAGGTAGACTGATGGGTGGAGGGCCATCCATTGAGCCACCTCTGATGAAAGTGCAGGGGTTTCTTGTGTCGCTCAGCCTGGATAGGCCCCCATACTGTGGTGCTGGATATCAAGGTAGAGGTATAGTATGCACCATGAATATCTACTGAAGATGCTCCAGGTATGTACAGTTATGTCTCCTCTGCAGAATATGAAGGTCCTCCAGACCCTTTCCTCTTTGGCATAGTCATTCACATTGTTTGCTTGGATAATAGTCACTAAGGATAATCACAAGGCTTTCTTTAGTTATGTAAGGAACCTGGGTGGGAATTCCCAGATATGCTCAGAATTAGTCCAAAATGATAAAAAATACACCAAACCCACAGACATTGCCAACATCCTAGCTGACAGGTTCAGCGCAAACTTCTCCACCCCCTCCCCACCAAAAGGGTGCTGCACCCTGACATCTCAGATGCTCAGGTAAGAGCTGCCCTCTCCAAAGCAAGAAACACAGCATCAATGGGACCAGGCAGTGTCCCGGGCTGCATCCTACATGAACTCCAAGAAGAGCTAAATCCAAACCTAAAACTACTGTTCAATCTCAGCCTTACTACAGGATATATACCCAAAGAGTGGCATACAGCAACAGTGGTCCCTCTCCACAAAGGTGGTGCCTCAACGGATCCTGGAAACTATCGCCCCATAAGTCTCACTAGCTTGGTCTGCAAAGCTATGGAAAGGATCATCATGGACCTTATAAATAAAGATATTGGGGACCTACAGACACTGGATCCTACCCAGTTCGGCTTTGTTAAGGGCAGATCCTGCCTCTTAAACCTGGTCGATTTCTTTGAAACAGTCACCAAGGCCATTGACAAGATGAAGGTGGTCCACACAGCCTACCTGGACCATGCAAAAGCCTTCGATACAATACCCCACTCAGGCATTATAGATAAGCTCACCAGCTTAAATATAAACCCCTATGTCACTAGATGGGTTGCAAACTGGCTCAAGGACAGAACCCACATGGTTAGAATAGCTGGATCCATGTCAGACTCCAAACCAGTTACAAGTGGCGTCCCACAAGGCTCAGTCCTGGGACCTCTCTTGTTCGGTATATATTTCTCGGAGGTACAGGCCAACACAGAAGGACTGTGGCTGACCAAGTTCACAGATGACTGCAAACTGGGCGCCATAATAGACTCTCCAGCCGACACAAGCATCCTCCAAAAGGGCCTCATAGAAATAGACAACTGGTGCCAGAGCCATGGCCTCAAGCTAAATGCCAAAAAGTGTATAGTCATCCCCTTTGGCAAAAACAAAGTGCCCATAAATTACCACATAGGTGGTAATCCATTAAGTACAGAAGAAGTAATTAGGGACCTGGGGACCCAAGTTGATAGCAATCTCTCATTTGACAACCACGTGGCCAAAGTGGTTAGAAAAACATTTTATATAGCCCACCTAATCATGAAGGGATTCACATCTAGATCAGGGGAGGTCATCGTGCCTCTTTACTCATCCCTCATCAGGCCCATAATTAAGTACAATGCCCCTTTTGGGATTTACCTTACCAGACACCTGCAGCAACTGGAAAGACCCCAAAAGTACCTCACCAAGAGGATCAAGGGGCTCAAACAGATGCCGTATGCTGCCCGGTTAAAGAAACTCCAGCTCTACTCAGTGGCATACCGCCTGCTCAGAGGTGATCTGTGCCTGACGTATAAAGCCATGTCCAACCCGGAATTAATGGACATGCTGCACCTCAGAAAATCCAAATCCCATTGAGCTACGTGCTCGAGGGACTTGAACTTCAGCACTGAAATAAATAGGACATGCTGGAGGGACAGATTCATAACCCAGAGGCTCCCTTCACTCTGGAATAAAATCCCAGTCCAGGTTAGGCAGAGTCCCTCATTGACTCTCTTCAAGAGGAATCTTGATGAGTGGATGGGAGATCGTAGGTTTACCCCGGGTATCACTTCTGTGTCACTGTTAGACAGAGGCATAGTATACTAACATCGAAAAAGGGCATAGCAAAATTAATTTAAAATGGGTGGTGAAAGCCATACACACTCTGGCTAGGCTTATAAATGCCCTAGGGCAGATAGCCTAGTATGAACCTATGAATACAGGAACACTGGGGGGTTACACCACCACAGTCCAGTGCTCAAGGTATTGCACTGTATTGACATGTGTGGCATTGTTGAGCTACAATTTCAACACCTCATTTAATATTATTCCTATGGTAATGGGCTTAACTGACTCAGGTTGTTATTTGCTGTGTTCATAGGTGTTTCTTTATCTAGCTCCATCACTGTGCAACCATGACTGTCTGAGGCTGGAGGATCTGATGCCTCTAAGGATGATAGCAAGAATGAACTGGCATAGTCAGAAGGTACATTATTTGCAGGACACAGGGAATATGACCATTGCATCCCCTTCACATTCCATGGACACAGCTTCTATATCTGCAGAAATCCGGGAAATACACCACACAGGCATGACAAGTTACTCAGAAACATGCAAGACCCTGTTAGTCATAGGTTCATAGGTTGGTACTAGGCTATCAGCCCTAGGGCCTATACAAGCCTAGCCATAACAATTCCCTGGCTATTTCTTCCCACACTATTTACTTCCCTGGACCCCTGTCTAGCAGGGCGACTGACGTGATCCCCGGGGGTGAATTTCCTTTCTCCCATCCAGTCGTCAAGGTTCCTTTTGAAGAGGACCAAAGAGGCTCATGCAAGATCCCTTAGTGGACACAAGATGTGTCAGTAGCTCCACTGGGTGTGAAAGACACATGTACTGGGGTTTGAGAGAGACATGGTTACTGCTGTTCCACTGAAGTTATTGTATGCATAGGGCCAACGTGGATGCACAAGATTAGCACCACCACAGCCATTGCAGAGTTGGTCAGGCAGATGCACATTGTGTGGAATGACCTCTTTGTGATCTACTTTGGAAGCTCGAACATTCAAAACTTCGAACTTCATATGGTCAAGACCATAACACAGAAGTTTTGAAATTTCGAAACTTCAATAAAAAAAAATTTTTTAAGTTTATGCAGGGGGCAAACCCTCTGCTAATTAAATGCATCAACTCCGAGATTGCACTACAGTGAAGAGAACGATAAATTTCCTGTTCCATGCTGTGCTGCTTTTTCCATTTAAACTGTTCAAAGTTTCAAAACTTCAATCTTATGGTCTTGACCATATGAAGTTTGAAGTTTTGAAACTTTAAGGTTGCAGAGTAGATCCATGTCCCACATGTGTGACTGTTTTCATAGATATAATCACCTAATGGAACACGTCCTGCCCTCTCATAGTCATCTGCCTTTCATGAAGATATTCCACTGGTACATCTACAGATGGTGGTTATCTCGGCCATGGATGAGATAGGCTATGCTCACTCAGCACTAGCATACTCACTGATATATCTGTTGCAGAAGTGTCTACACCTAGGAGAGGACATCTTTAGGGTAGTGGTAATCGTGGCAGTGGCACATCTGGTGACATAAGTCGATCAAAATCTCAAAGCACTCCAGCATCTAGCCAAAGGCATGGTACAATCATTGCTACTGCAGGTACAGGCAAAATCTGTAGTCAGATGAATGCATAGGAGGTTCAGCCCCTTACCTTGCATACCTTGAGCCTGTCAATTAGATCAACACACAGTGCTGCACCTACAGATGAGACTATGACCAAGCAGATACACACACTCTACTGGTCACAGTACATCTCTCACACACACCCACACACACGTGCACTTCTTGAAACAGTGGGCTTCTGAAACACCTATCCTGTTATGACCCCCGTGTCACAATCTATGAACACACCTGAACTTTCTGCTACATATTCACACGTCCCTGTGAAAGGCAACTGCTCTTGTTCCCCTCCTCCACATGTACAAATTATACCTGTGCCTTAACTTTTTAACATTATTACTTGGGTTACCTATATCTGATGCATAGTGTGGCCAGACTAAGCATGGGTTACCATAGTCTGGTGTTTGATTAGCTTACATCTGTTTTAAGGTAGTGTATCTGCTGTGATCTGTTTACCTAGAGGATGAAGCTATGTGTGAGCCTCTGCCTCTTTGCCAGTGCCACTGGAAGCTGGACCTACCTCCATCTTGCATAGCTCTTCCCTGGAACTCACTCCTCTAATGACTCCTCTTCTGCCTCTGCCTCCACTGTCTGATGTTCGTTGTTGTCCTCCTCTTGCAGTGGCCTCCTTACCATACATGTTTCTTCTGTATTGTATTATGTAACATTGCATATATTGTAAATATTTTTGCTTAGGTGTTAAGAGCATACTATACCCAATCACCCAATGTATCCAAGCAGAGAAAGTGTGCCTTCACTTGCTTAAACAAACATTCATTTATATTCCTGGTATGTGAATGTGCAGAACTGTACTTTTGCTGTGCTACATTTTGTGGATGTCCATCAGCCAGGGTTACCAGGACATACACAGCATCATCAGTAAAATGGCTCTGGAGAAAAATCACCCTTTGCAAACATTTGATACAGGTCACAGGTATCCCATATGTGGAAGTCACAAAAACTGTCTGGGTGGCCTATACACACAAAGATGACACATTGTGTATTGAGACCTTAATTTCAATGGGGGTGCAGTCTATGGCTCCCAGATGCTCAAGGAAATTGGCTACTTTATTGAAATCTCACATGACATTCCCCCTCCTTTGTGGTATGTTGAAACCACATATGCTCCCGCACATACTGCAGAATGGCGTTGATTAACTGATGAATTATCTCAAGGCAAATGCCTGTGATACCCCAACTATGTCCCCAAGTTTATCACTGGAACCTCCCTGTAGTGAATATATGTAAAGCCACACATACCTTGGTATTCACTAGGATAGATAGTCCTCAGGTCCCATGGGACTGCAGATGAGGCAGACCCACATCCTCCATCTCCTGCATAATCTTCCTATCTACTCAGAAATGGTTCACAGTGTCTGTATCATGGAATGCATGATGTGGCTCATGGCAGCAATTACAGCATGTTGGAAATATACATTGACTTATGCAGCTAATATTTTTCACAGTTAAACTGTTGCATTAATTTCTATGGTGTGTGTAGCTCTGAGGTACGTTGTTTATACATTTCTGAATCACTCTCCTATCTAGATTTGCCTCATTTGAAAACACCAACCAGTCATTTTAATAATATTCCTCATTACCATATAACTATACATCCATTAGTATATACAGCTCCCAGCTTTCCTTCCTGTGATTTACTGCTAATGGTATGTGCGTTGCTGAATTGGAAACACCCTGCATATGGTTGTTTATGGCAATGTTTTCTGAATCCTGGCTTAATTTTAACTTTCATTCCTGGTGACATTTCTGTTTTATGTTCAGTTTGTTTTTTTCAATAATTTTTAAAAGCTCAATACACTTCTAAATTTGTTCACAGAAATCCTCTTGCTTCCTACAGTTCTATTTTTGACAATTCTTCTCTTTATACTTCATAGATTTATAGGGTCTTAGAAGATTACTAGGCTAACAGCTTAAGGGCCCTTACAAGCCTAGCTAATATAATCTGATTTTACCCAATACATGGCCCCTAGAGGAAAGAGGATGGCATAGATTTGTGCCTGTGCATTGAGTATCTCACAGATTGCCCCTGTCCATAAGGGACATAGGCACTACCCCAGATGTGAATTCCCCATCCTTTGATCCAAACTGCATTTGAAGAGGGCCAGTTTCAGGCTCTGCTTAATGAGAATAGGAGGCCTGTTCCAAAGAAGGGGCAAGCTCTGAGACACATCTGTCTGTCAAGTATGTTTTGTTCTAGTTGCTAAGTTTACATCCCTAGATCAGGTGACCCTCATGCTGTTAGACTTGTGGATATGTAGCAGCTCCATCAGGTCTGGATTTGTGAGTACTTTGTAGGTCAAGCATAGGTCCCCCCTTAATAGTTGGTAGGAGACAGAGTAAAGGGATAGGGCTTTTAGTCTATCCACAAAGTTCATGTTGTTTACACCCTGTATTTTTTTTGTGAGGAAATCTGAGGTCACTCCAGGTAAATGCCAACTAGTGCACTGTACTTGATTATTGGTCTAATGAGGGCTGAGTACAGCAGGACTATAATTTACTTGGATCAGGATGCCATACCTTTACTTGCAGAAAAGGATTTCCTCACTACTGTAGACACATGGTGATCAAAGTTCAAACTACTATCTGTGTACACTGATTTCTCACCTCTGAGTCTATTCTAAGGGTTGTGCGATTCATGTTGTAATTTGTGGGGTATTTGACTTCCCAAAGGGTATGATCATGTTTTCTGGGTTTTTTTGCATTTAGTTTTAGGCCATAGTTCTGGCACCAATCATTTGTCTGATCTAGATCCACCTGAAGGATATCTACATCACTGAGGAATTCAATGACTGTCCCCAACTTGCAGTCATCTTCAAACTTTGCCATCCATAGACCTTCCACATTTGCCTGCACTTCAGAGGAGCATATTCTGAACAGGAGTGGTCCCAGTACTGAGCAGTGTGGCACACCACTAGTCAATGTCTGGATTCACCCACTTTAATCACATGTCCTGACCGTGATCCAGTTGGCTATCCATCTGGTGACATAGGGATTTATGCCCAGTTTTGTGAGATTATTTATAATACCTGAGTGGGGAATTGCACCAAATGCCTTGGCCAAATTGAGGTAGGCAGTATGTACTCTTTCACCGCCATCTATGTCCTCAGTGACTTTCTCAAAGAAATCCACCAGATTCAGTAGGCATGCCCTGCTCTTGCCAAAGCCAAATTGGGTCAGGTGCAGTGCTTGGAGATCTCCTATGTTATCATTTATCAGGTACATGATTATTTGTTCTATGGCCTTACATACAAGACGTATGGGTCTGTAATTTAGATTGTCCCCCTTTATGCAGAGGGATGACTGTTGCTGTCTTCCACTCTATTGGGACAAAGCCAGTCCAGAGGCTGTGGTTAAAGAGATCTTAATGGTGCTGATAAGTCCTATTTTAGGCTGTTGAAGAGGCAACCTGGTATACTGTCAGGCCCCATTAAAGCCTTGATTTTAGCTTTAGAGAGCACAGTGGCAACCTGTTCTTTGGTAATAATTGGTGGTGGAGTGGTGGAGGGTATTTTTTGGAGGAGAACTTGGGGTGATGGGCAGGTAAGATGATTTGAGTTGAGTTTGTCAGCCAGCAGATTTGCTATGTTTTCAAGCTTGGTATACATGATGCCATCTACAACTAATTCCACACATTGATGGATGTTGCCCTTAAGACTGAGAACATAACTGAAAAATGCCTTATAGCTATCCTCAACTCTGGAGGCTATTTTTAACTCAAAGTCTGCTTTCAGAGATGTGACTAGCTTCCTGGGTCACTTGTTTCGACCAATGATGGACTTACTGCTCTGTTGTGCACACTTCCTCTTGCTTTTCAACAGACTTTTATTTCTTTTGTCATGCAACCTATTAATACCAGGGGTCCACCAGTGTAGCTTGTTTTTGTGGTTTGACCTGGGTTTATTTCAGCATGTTACTGCCATTTATATGCAGTTGTTAATATGATCATACAGGGCATTTTTGTATGGTTGTATATGGGCTTCTGTGTTTTCTGAATTTTGGGGAACTTGGAAACTAGCAGTACCATGCCCTTAATATGAGGTAATTTACCTAAGAGAAGCTCTTAAAGTTTTTGGGGGTTATATGGGGGGACTAGTTTTACCTTTATTTCAAGGGAGACCACTTTTGGTTCTCCTTACTACCTGGTCTATCCCGTAGGAACATCAGCTTACAAGACCTCTGCAAAATTCTATGCTTCCATGGCTTCAGTAAATTAATTTGGCAAATTTGCTCTGCCTTTCTCTTTCCTGGCTGTCTAAACTTATGGTTTACTGGATTTATTCTTTCCATCCCATCAAATGCCCTGTGCCATTTGTTCAGAAATTTGTCTGTAGAGGCAGCAGCACTAGTACCTGATCTCCTGGGTTAAATTTCTCAGGCTATGCATTTGTATTACAAACTTGCTGCATTTTCTAGCATTTTTGCATTATTGTATTTAGTTTATTCTGCAAACTGATACAGTGTGCTGACACACTTTGAAATGGTGCCATTTTTCGTCTCAAGCTTCTTAAGCAATGTCAAGCAACCCTCTAGGATGTATGCCATTTAGAAGTTCAAACTGGGGTAAACCCAGATGAAGTTTTTCACTTTTCTGATTGCTTATCAGTAGGGTAATTGCTGATTCCAGTTTTTCCACCTAGATTAATAACTACCTTAGCATAGTTTCATGGTGTAGAGGGCTTTTGCCCTTATTATGGCTCTTGTGACCCATCTGAGGCACTGGTAGGGATGTACTTCATGGCTGATCCTTAGCATAGGCTTAGGGATGCACTGGGGAAGGCACTGTCCTTAAGAAGAATAGGTAATGGACATTGGCTTGGCTGTCACAGAGGCTGAACAATATGTCAGCATGTCTCCAATGCATGTCTACATATGGACATCAATGAGTATCCATTCATCCATCCACAATCCCTTTTTTCCCATTTTTTTCACATGGAGTCGGAGTGTTACTTCAAGACTGGCAATCATCTAGAGCCAAGGTTTACACTTTTGATCTTCCACACCACACACTCACAACTATGGCCAGTTTTGAGATCCAATCCAGCTACTGCATGTCATTGGAATGTGCATGTAAACTGGAGGGCCTGGATGAAACCCACGTGAATACAATGAGGACATGCAGATTACCCACAGAAGGTACTCCAGCTGAGAATTCAAGTGGGGAACCTATTTCTGTGAGGCAACAATGCTATCTGTTGCTCCACTGTGCCACCAAATTCATGAGTATATGCAGTGGGAAAGGAGAAGTTTGGTTATAACAGAAAAACACTCTCAGCAGCAGCAATATAATGCTACATCAGTGTCCTCAAGCTCATCATTCATTCTGTATGTGGATCAGGTGAATTCGGGAGGAGTCTAAAGCATGTCTGGTAGTCCCAGTAAATGAGGAGAGCAGATGCAAGTCTGTTGCATGGAACAAAATCAAAGTAACTTTCCTGAACATGGATTTCAGTGCTTTCTTAAACATTTCTACTAATCCTTCTGTCTGTTGATGTTAGACTGATGAAACTGATGCAGCATCCTTGACATAAAGGGAGTTTCCTGGAAAGTAAGAATTGATATCCACTCTGGAAAAAAAAAAACACCACCAGTTCCTTGGAAAGA
Organism: Protopterus annectens; assembly: GCF_019279795.1. NCBI lineage: Eukaryota > Metazoa > Chordata > Ceratodontiformes > Protopteridae > Protopterus > Protopterus annectens. Next base: position 385,531,910 of record NC_056736.1, read on the forward strand.
GCCTTAGCTTTATTTAATAGTACTGTTTCTAGAAATGTTTTAGCATAATCCATTATGACTAGTACCCTGTAATGATACCCTGTAATGAATTTTACAAATGTACTGATCATATCCATAGCAAAACTTTCAAGTGTTACTTTTATCACAGGCACTGGGATCAAGGGACATTTACATCCAGGATGGCATGCTGTCTGCTTGCATGCTTGACAGGAAACAAAGAAGTTTTCTAACTTTTTCATTTTACCATATCATCTAAGCCATGCACTTTAATTTACATAATTCTATCAGTAGCATCATCTTCAGTGACAATAGTGCAGAACAAACCATTGTAACCTCTCATTCAAATCTGTAAAAAATTAACATTACTTGATGCATTTCATTTTATAAATGTTGCATTTTTATTGCATTCAATTAATACTTATTGTGTCATTATCTTCATGAACTCCCCTTTTTCCCATCTTTACATGGAGTCACAATGTCACATTAGTCTTAGTCATTAACTAATAATTATTTTCCTAATGTTGCTGGCTTATTATTAGAGTTGTTGCACTTACTCTGCAGTACCAGTTTTCTTACTTTACTTGCCAATGCTCTTTTACACCTGTCTTCTAGTAACATTTTTAGGATTGTTGCTTTATTGTTATTGCCAGGTTCAAGCCAGAGCTTTAAACATGCTTTAAGTCATGGAAGAATGCCCTTACGTAATTATCTCTATTAAAAGTGCAGTTATCATATTCTATTACTTGTATCAAAGGGGTTACACCAGATTTGATTGATAGTTCTTTCTTATGTTTATCTTAGTCCATGTAATCAGTCTCATCCATGTCCATGTATATTTTCATTGCATCTCCTATCATTAGTTACTGCATGGTTGCAGACACAAGTTACCCACACCAGGAACATAATAAGTCATAGAATTATAATGAGCTTGTAGCCCCAGTATGGCTTGCAATTGCCAACAAAGATGCTATGAGAAATTAAAAAATGGCAGGAGTGTGGTCAACTACCAGTGGAGTGACCACCATGGTAACTTTCAAAAAGACAAAAAAAGGAAATAATAATAAGCACTTTTGTCTCATTTACGTAAAATGATTACAACTTCAAACATATTTAACTTAACTAAATCATATCACATGACAAGACCAATAAATCAAATGCATACAATCATGAATCTTAATCATTCAAACATTTTGTCTTGAAATACATTTAAAATGTGGAACATTGTTAATGCCTGCCTTTTTATAGGATTTAGTAAAACTTGTCATCTAAACTCCTTCACTTCAAATTCATTTTCTCTGCCCCTTCAATAAAATCGTCTTCCTGATAATTCAAAAAATGGACACATTTTATATTTACAGAAGCTCACTGGGTACTTATATAATGCATTGAATACATTTTGTTTGGAAATGGCATACTGGTGCTCATACATTCTAACTCTCAAAGTTCTTGCAGTTTTCACATGTAAAATTTTTCACATCTGCCACACACAAAATGTAAACTACTAAGTCTTAATTGCAAGTAAAATATCCTGGAAAAGTCACTGACTTACTTAAAACTGTCATAACAGTTAGGAACATGAGCAATATACCAGCATTGTGAACAATGTTCACATTTGTAAGTCCTTCTTCTAACAATAGAAGTATTTTATGTCTAATCCCTTTCAAAAATTGCTTAAGACACGTACCCATCTTAATAACAAGCCTTGAAGTATTTATTAGCTTTTTAGCAAAAATATGACAAAAAATTATTTTCCAATTATCATAAAATAGTTTAATACTATTAAAATCTACTGAGAAAGTCAGAGCCACAGCAGTCTTCCATTCATCTCTTTTATCTACTTTATTCATTTTGCCAGTGACGCTACTTTCAATAGTATTAAATAATGTAATGCATCTCTTTGGATAGTACCTAAAAATATTTTTCTACTTTTAAATTATTCATTTTCTGCATAACAAATATTTCCCACTGTCAAACCTTTTATCCTTTTTGCTTAACTATATACAATACCTGTTTTATTTTATTAGAGTGTATTCTTCTGTAATGTAGAAGACTACTACTACCTTCAATTGTGTAACTTATTTTGTACTTGTAATTCCATTTGTATTCTTATCAATTTTCACATACAAATAGTCTATACTCAAACAAGATGGATGTTTTTAATTTCAAAAATGATGTTGCAGAATGAACTTGTTCCATTTTTTTAATTATGGCTGTCTTCCCATAAACAAAGACATCATTCACAAATCTATACCAGCATTTCACATGGTGAAACATTTCACTGACATGTAAGAACTACTTTACACAGTGAGTCAGTACTAGATTTCTGTAACTGGTGGCCAACATTGCATTTCTGCTGAAAACAATTATTTTAACATGCAAAACTATTTAAGACAATGTCCATCAGTTCTGTAATCAGCCAAAATTGTCTTTCACTGATAAGTCTTGGTCTTTCAAATGTTCATTTCCTAACCACGGAAAACCAGTTTCACTTCATATGACTGTAATTAAAGAATGAATGCCAACTGTAATAAGTACAGTCTCATTAGTTATAGGCATACATTGCACTTTTAAAACAAAGTCAAAAGAATCCTTAATGAAAGACTTGGCTCTCTAATATATTGTTTAATTTTGCTGTTCAGCAACAAAAACAAAGATTCTGTCTTTGAACCAGATCTTGCCACAATATGTCTCATTGGGGGTTTGTCAAGATCTTTGTGCATTTTTGTAAGACTAAACAGTTCAACCAAAAGAAGTATATATGTATCTCAGCAGTATACATCCCAGCAGGCAACAATGCTACCATAGCTAAAAATATCTTACACTGGATATCTCACAACATCCCCAGAAAATTTTCATCTTAGGTTGTTGTTGTTGTTGTGTCTTTCGGCTTTTCCCAGTTAGGGGTCGCCACAGTGGAACTCCGGTCCACTAATGATTGGCAGTTGATTTTTACGTACCGAGTTGCCAGCCCTGACGCACAACCTTCAATGAAGGAACGCCCATTCACACATGTCTCCATGCAGAAGACGCTCTAGCTGAGAGTCGAACTGGATAGCGTCTTACTGTGAGGCGACAATGCTACCGCAGCACCACCACCGCGGATAAAATGTTCATCTTAGGTGAACTAAATATACCCCGGAATTCATGAAGCTCGGCGCAAGGACGGCATTAGCCTTTTGCCGACTATGTGGCGTAGAGATGGTGCAGCAGCACCATATGCATATTAATGAAGGTGCGCTGCCGCACCATCCACATGCACAGGAAACGTGCGCGAGTACAGGGGGCGTGCTTAAGCACTGCACGGAGGCGTGAACATGTCGGCTACAGTCGCACAACCTAAAATGCTGACTAGTACAGCCTGCCTCTAATAGTAATCACTCCTGTCAGTGTCCGTGGATACTGAAATGTATGCAAAGCATACAAGAGAGTTCCGCAAACTCCAAAATTAAATCAAAGGAGTAAACACAAAAGCACGTAGCTGAATTTTGAGCCCCCATCCCTCGAACAATGACATTTAAAACCCCGTGCCCGTATTTCATTGTAGTGTCGATTTTTATACCAAGTGGAAGTGAAACGCAGAGTGTTTGCAAACCACTGCCCTTTGCTAAGCCTAGCCCAATGGTTAGGGTTACCACCTGTCCCACGTTGCAAGGGACATTCCCTCTTTGGGCAATTGTGGCCTAACAAAAATTATTAAAAATGGCAAATGTCTTGAGACTGTAGGACATAATTATGTCCTATATTGTATGTAATAGTTGCATAACACAGTTATTCTGTATCTAAAATACCTAAATGTTATAAGAAACAGAATAAGCAACTAAAATGTTACAAGAATAAGCTATCATGTAGGCAAAAAAGTTAAGATCTATCCTTTGTACTGACCGTAGGTATGTGTCGGCCTGTAAAATCTGATGTGTATCCCGAAAATGTCCCACTTTGGCCATTTGAAAAAATGGCAACCCTACTAATGGTCAGAGCATTCGCTCAATAACTGGCCATTCGTGGTCTGAGTTGTCCTTGTCTGGACGGCCCAAAGATGAATGGGTAATACCCGGGTCAACCTACCATGTCATGAAAGATAAGTATTTGCATGTACCTATGTGCGTGAAGTACAGCATGTGGAAGACCAAATATGCTAGGGTTGTCCTCACAACCATATTGGTACCAGAGATATGTAGAGTACGCAATGTGTACTGCTGTCTGTGCCACAGGCCAGCAACCAGAGAAGGGATGGATGGTGTGTTTGTGGAATTTGAGGGGGGGAGTGACGGGTAATGTAATAATTCGTCAAGCAGAGACTGGGTCAGATGTACAATAGGTGAACTGGAGGTGTATAAGGGAGCAGTGAGTGAATCATAAAGGAAACCAAAGAACATACATTTACATCCCCAATACACCCTGACAGGCCATACTGCAGAACACAATCCCACAAACATATGAACATTAAAAGGTGTGATACACATGTACAGAAACGGTACTGGCTTACACCCACATAATGGTCTGGCCTGAACTGAGCCATCCAACCCCTACACACCTGGATACATAATTGAATACCCATCATCCCCTCCACAGCACACCACCCCCCCCCCCCCTTGCTGAATGTCCACCAAAACCACCCATACTCGGGCTGCTAGCTTGGGCCAGCCATATCTGCATTTAGTGCCCCCTACCCACATCTAGTAGGCAGTCTCAGGCTTGCAAACTAGGTATCCCATACATGTATAACCCTCCCTCATTTTCATAAAGCCAAAAGAATGGGAGTCATTGGCGTCCACAATTTTTGGACATCCCTCATGGGATGAGTGTCTGTACTAAAGATTAGACTTGGTGGCACAACACAATGTCCATCCCCGTAGACATTCGGATACAAGTTGTATTAGCAGTAGTTGCCCACAACCCTGCTCAGCCTCCAGCCGGACCTGCATAACCTACGACCCGGGATTAAACACCTGACTATGATGCACATCTCCCCATGTGCATTATTGGGAATATATACCTATCACATGTTCTCTAGTAGCTTCCCCATAGCCATCGTCCAAATAGTACACGTCCACAAATTGTACACCCTGTCCAGGTTCCACGTCATAATGATGCACACAACCCCTGTATACAAACGGTACATGTCCCTCCTGGATGTGGGTGTTCATATACATGGCCATGTACAACCCCAGATATGTAGTCATACATCTATAAATGTGCATATTTATATACGCATAGCTACAGCTACACATCACACATACATGCATATAAGTAGTTGTCAATTATGTGTCCTATTTATAAATATGTATACTTGCAAATGTATACATATGTCTCTCATAAACATATGAACATTAACATGTACTATGCATATGTACACCAAACGACTGTCACATTTGTTGTCAGTAGTGTGGAATGCCTGTAGTAAAGTCATATAACTTAACTACCATCCATGCAGAATGTACCACGGATGGTGTAGTGGTCAAACTGGTGACTAAGGTGTTTCAGCTCCTGGGTCCAAACCATGCAAGAGCTGCTAATTTTATATGATGCCCAGAATAATGGCCATCGGATATAGGGGTGGCGGTAAGTGGCGGTCATTCAACAGTATGGGAAATGTAAATAAGTATGTAGTAAGTATGTACAGACATACACAACGATATAATACCATTGAAATGTGAACTGGGGTGACGTAACACAGTAAGAATGCAGAAGGTGTTTGCGTAATGGGAAATGGCAGTTAAACACCCTTTGTCCAACGCCCCTTGTTCTGCCCAGCAGCACAATAAACCACCTCAGCCAAGCTCGACGCCAGGACCCTACACACCAAAACCAATGTGATTTACCACTAAGCCATGGTAGTTATACCTAACTCTGATGTTATCACAAACATAGCAGACAGCACAGTCATTCAACAGTATGATCAAAGTAATTAATCATGTAGATGTATATGCATGTGTACGTAAAGATATTTTATATAAATATACATATATATATATATATATATATATATATATATATATATACAGAATGAACATGGGCACAAGAAACCATTCATAACGAATGCAAAGGAAAACAGCAGCAGAGCACCCGTATTATCTAGTGCTGACATATAGGTTCATAGGTTCATACTAGGCTATCTGCCCTGGGGCAATTATAAGCCTAGCCTGATTCTGTATGGCTTACGCCACCCCTTGATTTGAGTATACTGTACCCTTTTTTAAGGTTTAGTTTACTGTGCCTCTGTCTAATAGTGACACGGGAGTAATCCCTGGGACAAACCTACGATCCCCCATCCACTTATCGAGATTCTTCTTGAAGAGATTCAGTGAGGTGCTCTGCCTCACATGAACTGGAATTCTATTCCAGAGCGAAGGGAGCCTCTGGGTTATGAACCTGTCCCTCCAGCAGGTTCTATTTATTTCTGTACTGAGGTTCAAGTCCCTCGAGCGTGTGGCTCTAAGGGATTTAGATTTACTGAGGTGGAGCATGTCCATTAATTCTGGATTTGACATAGCTTTGTATGTCAGGCATAGATCGCCTCGAAGTAGGCGGTATGCAACTGAGTAGAGCTGGAGTTTTTTTAACCAAGCAGTATATGGCATCTGTTTGAGACCCTTGATCCTCTTGGTGAGATACATTTGGGGTCTTTCTAATTGCTGCAGGTGTCGGGTAAGGTACATCCCAAAAGGGGCATTGTATTCTATGATGGGCCTGATGAGGGATGAATAAAGGGGCACGATTACCACTCTTGATCTAGATGTGAAACCCTTCGTGATGAGGTGGGCTATGTAGAAGGTCTTTCTAATCACTTTGGCAATGTGGTTTTCAAAGGAGAGATTGCTATCAACTTGGGTCCCCAGGTCCCTAATAACTTTCTCTGTACTTAATGGGTTTCCGCCTATGTGGTAATTTGTGGGCACATTGTTTTTGCCAAAGGGTATGACTATACATTTTTTGGCATTTAGCTTTAAACCATGGTGCTGGCACCAGTTATCTGTCTCTGTGAGACCTTTTTGAAGGATGTTTGTGTCAGCTGGAGAGTTGATTATGGCGCCCAGTTTGCAGTCGTCTGCGAACTTGGTGAGCCATAGTCCTCCCACATTTGCCTGTACCTCGGAAAAGTATATACCGAACAAGAGTGGTCCCAGGACAGAACCCTGTGGGACGCCACTTGTGACCGGTTTTGAGTCTGACATGGCTCCAGCAGCTCTCACTCTGTGGGTTCTGTCTTTGAGCCAGTTTGCGACCCATCTTGTGACATAGGGGTTTATATTTAAGCTGGATAGCTTATCTATGATGCCCGAGTGGGGTATTGTGTCAAATGCCTTTGCAAGGTCCAGATAGGCTGTGTGGACTACCTTCCCTTCATCTATGGCTTTGGTGACTGTCTCAAAGAAGTCAACCAGGTTCAAAAGGCAGGATCTGCCCTTGACAAAGCCAAACTTGGTAGGATCTAGTGTCTGTAGGTCCCCAATGTCTTTGTCTATGAGCTCCATGATGATCCTCTCCATAGCCTTGCAGACTAAGCTAGTCAGGCTTATGGGTCGATAGTTTCCAGGGTCCGTAGATGCTCCACCTTTGTGGAGTGGGACCACTGTTGCTGTACGCCATTCTGTGGGCACATATCCTGTAGTGAGGCTGAGATTGTATAGCTGTTTTATTTGAGGGATTAGTTCCTCTTGTAGTTCATGTAGGACGCAACATGGGACGCCATCTGGTCCCATGGAAGCAGTGCTTTTTGCTTTGGAGAGGGCAGCCTTCACCTGAGCATCTGAGATGTTTGGGAGGCAGCCCTCTGCCGGGATAGGTTTTTGTTCTTTTGGGGGGGGGTGGTTTGCACTGAACCTGTCTGCAAGGATATTGGCGATGTCTGTGGGTTCAGTGTATTTTTGTCGTTTAGAATCAACTCAGAACAAGTCTGGGAGTTGCATCCCAGGTTTCTAACATAACTGAAAAAGCCTTATGATTGTCTTTGGTGTCCTGTGCAATTTTTCTCTCGAAGCTGGCCTTGGAGGATTTTATGAGGGATTGTAATTTTTTGCTAGTATTGATCAGAGATGCCTTCCCTATTAGGGATTTTGCTCTATCATGTAGTAGCTTCCTCCTTCTGTTGTACAGTTTATTTATGGCAGGGGTCCACCAGACTGGATGCCTGCCTTTGGATGATTGGGTCTTGGTTTTGTTTGAGATAGCATGATCCATGCATTCCTGGAGATGTCCGTAGAATGCATTTATATAGGATTCTGCAGTTTGGGCTGTAGTTTCCACTGGCCCTGGGGCCTTGAAGAATTCCACTTCAGTTTTGAGAAGTGAGAAGTTCGCTTTTGAGAAGTTTTTCACTGTGGTTTTCTGGGCTGGGGGTGGGGTCGGGATGTGGACATCCAGTGAAATTAATTTATGGTCTGATCTTACCAATGAGGGATATACTTCTGGTGTGGAG